>NC_092271.1:30398535-30526035 GCF_036320965.1 Panulirus ornatus | reverse complement strand
TCTCCATTCAAACTTACTTCCCAATTGACTTGACCCTCAACCCTACTGTACCTAATAACCTTGCTCTTATTCACATTTACTCTTAACTTTCTTCTTTCACACACTTTACCAAACTCAGTCACCAGCTTCTGCAGTTTCTCACATGAATCAGCCACCAGCGCTGTATCATCAGCGAACAACAACTGACTCACTTCCCAAGCTCTCTCATCCCCAACAGACTTCATACTTGCCCCTCTTTCCAAAACTCTTGCATTTACCTCCCTAACAACCCCATCCATAAACAAATTAAACAACCATGGAGACATCACACACCCCTGCCGCAAACCTACATTCACTGAGAACCAATCACTTTCCTCTCTTCCTACACGTACACATGCCTTATATCCTCGATAAAAACTTTGCACTGCTTCTAACAACTTGCCTCCCACACCATATATTCTTAATAACTTCCACAGAGCATCTCTATCAACTCTATCATATGCCTTCTCCAGATCCATAAATGCTACATACAAATCCATTTGCTTTTCTAAGTATTTCTCACATACATTCTTCAAAGCCAATTTGATATCTTTTAAGTGGAATGCATTTCGAAGGCATGTTCATGGTCTACTAATTACTGCTAACGATGGTGGTACAGTTACTCCGGTGTGTAGCTAACAGTGCTGGTCGTGGCTTGAGGGCCATGGCTGGTGCCTGGACCCATGCCTGGCTCTACCCTGCCTCACCGGCTTCTACCCCTAACACAGGTTGTGAGCAAAAGTGTAATTATGCAATGTGGATGGGGACAGTAGAATATGGTTTAATTTGGCGTCGTCCAACACATGTGCCATCATGGCAGCCAGAGAAGTCCGGTGACTTGGAACATCACGTGGACCCAGATTAGAAAAAGCCTGTCCTCAGCATACTTCCTGGCAAGAGTATGCTTGACCAGGTTGATGATGTGACAAGACAACTCTTGCCCTTGAAATTTGGAAATCACAGGGAATTCATGAAGATTAAGTGCTACAAGAAAAATTCAACAACATCAGTATGACACAGGGTCAATAGAAGCGACGATTGCAATGCTTACAATTAAAATTTGGAATCTGCAACGAATTACTTATATTACCAAGAAAAGGACTTTGGAGAGGGTGCAACTGAAAAAATAATTGATCGTAGGAAGAGACTGCTGAAGAATCTCATGCGAGTGGACTACAAACGCTTTGAGTGGCTTATTGAAGAACTGGGCATCTTGTATAGACCACCCCCAAGGTATTACCAGTGGATAGCATGAAGAGCATCAATAAAGAGGCTTGTATATTTGCATGGTAAAGAATTGAGGGCCAAGCGTCTTGCAGAATATTGTGAAATCTTAGAGAAGCAGTAGGAAACCTTCCTAAAAGAGAAGGCAGAGACTTTGCGTTGGATTGCTAAGACTGAAACCAGCCTTGGGGTAAATGTCACTGTCACTGTTCCAGAGGACTCTGCTGCAACAAAAAATCTTGCAGCAGAATCCAAATAGTAAAATATTAGGTTAGGTTTATTCATAATTACATAGGACAAGTTTCTATGTAAGAGTCCTGTTGTTACCCAGAACCTTTCTGAAGCCTCTTGCAGCCTAAGGCTGCACTACTTCAAGTAGCAGGGAAATGTAGACTCCTTTTGAGTGGGATCTTTGATGAGACCGTACTCTTAGTGATTCAGCCTCGCCAAAGGGGACTTTTCACTTGTGGCATGACCTTGTTTACACAGGCTCTAGTTACACTTATTAAGTTACATACACGTACACACACACATTTTTTGAGACACCCTGTGTGTGTATATATATATATATATATATATATATATATATATATATATTTTTCTTATTTGCTTTGTCACTGTCTCCCACGTTTGCGAGGTAGCGCAAGGAAGCAGACGAAAGAAATGGCCCAACCCACCCCCATACACATACACATCCACACACACAAATATACATAACTATATATATATTATCTATTTATTTATTTTGCTTAGTTGCTGTCTCCCGCGTTTGCGAGGTAGCGCAAGGAAACAGACGAAAGAGATGGCCCAGCCCACCCCCATACACATGTATATACATACACATCCACACTGCAAATATACATACCCATACATCTCAAGGTACACATATACATACACACACAGACACATATATACACATGCACACAATTCACACTGTCTGCCTTTATTCATTCCCATCGCCACCTCGCCACACATGGAATAACATCCCCCTCCCCCCTCATGTGTGCGAGGTAGCGCTAGGAAAAGACAACAAAGGCCCCATTCGTTTACACTCAGTCTCTAGCTGTCATGCAATAATGCCCGAACCACAGCTCCCTTTCCACATCCAGGCCCCACAGAACTTTCCATGGTTTACCCCAGATGCTTAACATGCCCTGATTCAATCCATTGACAGCACGTCAACCCCGGTATACCACATCGATCCAATTCACTCTATTCCTTGCCCACCTTTCAGCAGATGGAACCATGGAAGCGGAAGTGAATCATAGGGTGGGGGAGTGGGCGAAAATTCTGGGAGCCTTGAAGAATGTTTGGAAGTCGAGAACATTATCTCGGAAAGCAAAAATGGGTATGTTTGAAGGAATAGTGGTTCCAACAATGTTCTATGGTTGCGAGGCGTGGGCTATGGATAGAGTTGTGCGCAGGAGGGTGGATGTGCTGGAAATGATATGTTTGAGAACAATATGTGGTGTGAGGTGGTTTGATCGAGTAAGTAATGTAAGGGTGAGAGAGATGTGTGGAAATAAAAAGAGTGTGGTTGAGAGAGCAGAAGAGGGTGTTTTGAAATGGTTTGGTCACATGGAGAGAATGAGTGGGGAAAGATTGACCAAGAGGATATATGTGTCAGAGGTGGAGGGAACGAGAAGTAGGAAACCAAATTGGAGGTGGAAAGATGGAGTGAAAAAGATTTTGAGTGATCAGGGCCTGAACATGCAGGAGGGTGAAAGGCGTGCAAGGAATAGAGTGAATTGGAACGATATGGTATACTGGGGTCGACGTGCTGTCAATGGATTGAACCAGGGCATGTGAAGCATCTGGGGTAAACCATGGAAAGTGTGTCGGGCCTGGATGTGGAAAGGGAGCTGTGGTTTCGGTGCATTATTACATGACAGCTAGAGACTGAGTGTGAACGAATGGGGCCTTTGTTGTCTTTTCCTAGCGCTACCTGGCACACATGAGGGGGGAAGGGGTTGTTATTCCATGTGTGGCGGGGTGGCGATGGGAACAAATAGAGGCAGACAGTATGAATTATGTACATGTGTATATATGTATATGTCTGTGTGTGTATATATATGTGTACAAGGAGATGTATAGGTATGTATATTTGCGTGTGTGGACGTGTATGTATATACATGTACATGTGGGCGGGTTGGGCCATTCTTTCGTCTGTTTCCTTGCGCTACCTCGCTAACGCGGGAGACAGCGACAAAGCAAAATAAATAAATAAAAAATACTTGTTTTTTTCTTTTTTTTGCTTAGTCACTGTCTCCCGCGTTTGCGAGGTAGTGAAAATAAATACGTTGAGATGTATAGGTATGTATATTTGCATATGTGGATGTGTATGTATATACATGTGTATGTGGGTGGGTTGGGCCATTCTTTCATCTGTTTCCTAGCGCTACCTTGCTAATGCGGGAGACAGCGACAAAGCAAAATAAATAAATAAATAAATGTTACGAGTCCTCCTCGTTTTTGTTGTTATTACATATTTGTGCTGTAGAGTAGGGAGTTTTACACTCATGGGGCCCCATCTCTTGAACATTCTCAACTGCTTAAATTTATGTATACTGTTGGTATTAACCATGTGCTCAGTAATTCTATGACATTCATCTTCCACTTTTATTCTACAAACTACTTCTTTACATATTTTCTAAACAATCTCTCACTTAATTTTATGCTATATCCCCTGGTTGCTCTATCCTTACATTTCTTGAAGAACTGTTCACTGCCTAAATCATCAATGTTATAAAAAACTTGAGGGTTGTGATCAGGTCAACCCTCAATCTTCTCTCTTACAAGATGGGCAAATCTAAAGCCTCTACCTTTCCCTTTAACTCTGCACTCTTAATTCTGATAACATTTTTGTTGCCCTCCTCTGAGCCTTCTCTATTAGCTCTAAGCACTTCTTCATGTGTCAGGACCAAACATGAGAAGCATACTCTAATCTTGGCCTTATGTAGAATATGAACAGCTGGCTAATATTTCTTATCTATACACATGAAACATATTCTGATATTTGCCACCAGACAGTTTGTCTCCTTAACTATTCCCCTAATATGGGACTCTGGAGAGATAGGGACCATAATGACTCCAAAGTCCTTCCCACACACAAAATTCTGCAGTTTATTTCCTGATACATAATAATCATATTGAGGACTTCACTCTGTCCCATCCTTATTACTTTAAATGTGATCTGACTGAATTTCATCAACCATGCTTAAACCAACTTTGAAGTCTGTTAGATCCCCTTATTTGCTGATGCAATCCTCCTCTTTTTTTATGTTGCTCATAATTTTGCATCGTCTGCAAACATATTCAGGTAAGAGCTCATACCTTCTGGCAATTCATTTACATGGATCAAGAGAAGTAATGGTCCATGAACAGTACCATGTGGCACTGTGCTAATCACATCAACTCATTTGGAGAAGGTTTCTCTAACATGCATCCTCTCTTCCCTTTCAATGAATTAATCTTTCCATTGAAGGAGTTCCCCTTATTCTTACATGTTGATCCAGCTTCTCAATCAGGCTACTATGCAGTACATAGTCAAATGCTTTTTGGATGTCCTGATACAAACAATCCACCCAGCCTTCCCATCTGTCTAAAACAGAGCTCACTCTCGCATAGAAATCTTAAGAGGTTTGTTATGCATGACCTCCTTTCACTAAAACTGTGATGTTTCTCACATCTGTAACTTGTCCTTTGAAAAAAATCAATCAATTTGCTTCCTAATTATCATTTCTAATACCTTAAAGACCACATGTTCAATGTCTCTTCCCGGTCTCATCTCTCATAGATACATATGAAGTTCGCCCTTTTCCATTCCCTTGGCACTGTGCCTTTCTTGAACAGCATCTCAAGAAGGTTATTGTGTGTTCCTGCATACATCTTCAGCATAGATGATACTTCATCAGGACCCTGGGCCCTGTATGAGTCAAGACCTTTACGTACATATATATTTTCTAAAACCTCCTCCCAATTCCATCTCACTATGAAAACATTTTGAAGTTATTGTTCAGTGCCTTAAGCTTCAAAGAAATACAAAGGAATTCGAACAGCGACAGGGTATTGGGTCTTTTTTAGGCTGTTTAAGATAGTGGAAGATATCAAAAACTTACAGATCTGTGTGGTAAAACTTAAAAGGTATACAGATAATAAAAAAATTATGACCTGCAAACCATCACTGTGACTATGGAGGGTCAAATAATGTTACAAATTGGACTTGAAATAAAGTATTTGTCAAGTCTAGACTTAAATGTATTTACAGCACTGTTTTCAAGCAAATTAACTGGTGAATCTTTTCACATGTTAACTATCCAGTTGTAGAAAAAGTCCATACCCTCATTTGAGGCAAAATGTTTGCCCACGAGTTTATGTGTACTCATTATTTTGAGTAAAATCAGATGAATCAAGTCTAAAGTAATTTGATCAAGATAATCAAAGCCTTTGATCATTTAAAATACTTGCATTGGATCACCTATTAAACTTCTCTTTTCTAAGGTAAACAGATTCAAGTCATTTAATCTGCTCTCGCAGGATTTGTTTCTCAATCTGGAAATCATCTTTATAGCTCGATGCAGTACTCTCTCCATTCTTGCTACGTATTCTTTTTAGGTAGAGTGACCAAAATTGAACACATTATTCAAGATGAGAACAAACCAATGAACTGTAAAGAGTTAGGATGATTTCCCTAGATTTAAAATCAAAGGCCCCACATATAAATCCAAGAATTTTGTTTTCTCTTTTCAATGCTTCCTTGGTTTTAGGTTATCAGAGATTACTTGAACCAAGTATTTTTCCTCATCTACTTTTTGTAGTTAAGTAGAATTCATACTGTAGCTTCCCATTTCGTTTTTACAACTAATATGTAAAACTTTGCCCATTTCATCAAGTACATCTATGTCAGTTTGGAGCTACAGACATTCAAGTTCATTTATAGATTTATTTCCCAGCTTTGCAGTCCATCATTAATACCAATAATATATATGAAAAAGAGTACCCATCCCAAGACTTACAACATCCAGAACGATTCTACCCATTGAATCCTTTAGCCTGATTAGCCGCTCTTCAACAAGTAACTGACTCCTGATGAATTTATGGAAAAGCTTTGGATTTTCTCCTGCCTTGTCCACAATATTCTTTTCAGAGTTTCATTGTTCCTCTTTGCTTATCCCAGTATATTCTTTCCATGCTCTCTTTTACCTTGTAAATGTTGGCTAGCTAGAGTGCCCCCTCTATATTTTCACCACAGCACAGCTCAAAGCTCATTCGCTTTAAGACATCTTTCAATGAGCCAGTCTTTCCTCATTTTAACCATTCCTCTTTCTTACCAACTACATGACAGTTACTTATAGTTGTCTAGCTGCAGAATGGTGGGAAGTCAGATCTGGGTGTAAGTCTGGTTTCTTGGATGAGAGCTTTGTAGATGATGGGTTCCCTGAATTGGCTGAGTATTTCTTTTTGTTTCTGATGCCACTGGCACTGCATTGCTAAATGTTAAGATTGTCCCTGGAGTTCTGCAGAGTAAAATGGTTCGTCTGTGAAGAGTGGGAATGTACATTTTGTGGTGGTGTCTATTGGGTGTCACAGGTGAAGGTTTTGTGGTGGTGTTATGAGAGTTGCAGTCTGAGTGACTGCTGCATTTCCAATGCTGTGAGCAGCCTCTAATTGATGACTGTGATTTGCAGTGGAGATGATACTGTTGACTACAGATGAAGCATCTGACAGAGCAGTGCCTTTTGGTGATAATAATTTGGCTCTGTGGAAAGAGGTATACATGGTCCAGGTCAATGTCATCAGCTTGCATTAGTATTTGGGAGATAACACGCCAAAATCTCCCAGTAGTGAAAAAATGTGTGAATGAGCAAGATGTCTGAGTATGACATAAATCAGATGGCCATGATCAGACCATTCAGCTGCCTGAACTGCTTAAAAAAAAGACTATATACCCTATGGCTGCCTAGTAAGGCCACTATGCTACCATTTCTTTTATAGTGATCGACATGGCATGAGCAAAACATGCTCCAGTCTGGGACATCTCTGGTGAAAGAAAAAAGTAAGAGAAAAAGAAAGCAGAAATCAATCTGGGTTCTGCCAATGTTTGTACACCTGACTCTTAAGGAAAAATCATATGAAGAGAGAAAGACCAAGAAAGGAAGAAAATTCCATAGCTGTTCAGAGAAAGGAAGCATCATGACAGGCATTCCTCAATAGAAGTACTCCACAGAGAAACTGTGAGAAGCAGCTGCCAAACATGTGCCATAGGTCCAAACCTTGGGGTGGGAACACATGCAAACAATTCACAACAACAATGACCGAAGTGATATCTACAGAATTGAGCGAGAGCAACAACATCCTGGGGTATGGAAAAGGAGGGTTGAAGAGAGGTAACACCATGCATTTTCATGATTAGACAGATGGCTTTTGATTCCATCCAAGTAAATAAAAACCCCTGAATATATGAAACAGCTGTTCAAAAGATAATTATGAAACCTATACAACACTGCTTTTGGAAAGCAGACTTTGCTATGTTGATTATGAGGGTCTTCCTGGGCAGAGTGAAGGATATGGTTGTTCCTAACATGTTTATGTTATTACAGAGTTGAAGTGTGGTGTTTTGAAACAGAACAGAGGAAAACAAATGATTCTTAAAAAGAGATATTGGGAGAAATTGCATTTAATCACTATCTAATTTTACAAAGGTAACTGCTTTCCAACTCAAGTGCTTCACAGGTCTGAATTAAGAAAAGAAATATGATCAGTACAAGAAAGAGAACAAGCACTAAAGAGGAGGGGAGGAAAAGTGCACTGAAGTATGTAAAGACGGATTATCTACATAAGAATAAACAGGGTGACACCATTACTAATTGGATTGGCCAGACAGGAAACTATGCATCAGAGAACAAAGAAAAGCCATGAAACTAAAGGAGGAGAACTAAGAAAGCACAGACTTATGCCACACCCTATCAAATGCTTTGGAGACGTTTAGGGATAGGACAAATGTTTCACCACAAGAAAGGAGGTCCAAAAGTGAGTCAAATGCAACAGATGATTGACAGTAGACCTAGCAATGCAAAATCCATACAAGTGATCTGAAAGAAGGGAATGGGATTCTAAGTTTGAAAAAGTTAGACTATAAGAGAGCTTCAAAGACTTTAGAGATAACATATGCAATGGCAATGGGATGATAGCTGGGGGGGGGGGTTTGAACAGTCTCACTTCTTAGAGATGGGCTGTGCCAAGGAGTGCTCTCGGGCAGAAGCGAAAGTCTGGGTTTATAAATACAGATGAACATGGATTGGTGTTCTGTTTAGATGTCGAAACTTCTCTTCCAAACAGATGCTCTGATTATACCAGGAAATGATTCATCCTTGAATGGAGTACTACTCTCGTATTTAGGGAAGTTCTAGTTCTGTATGCATACATGACAGAGTCAAAAGCAATCCAACATGTAAACTATCCTAAGCTAACATCCAAACTTGACCCCCTTGCCCTATGCCACAGTGTTAGCTCATTTTCCCTCTCCTCTAGATATTACTTTGGTTTCTGCTCCTGAGAGCTGGCTGCTTGTGTGCCCCCACCAGTAGCTAGACCACACAATACTTGGCAAGGTGCTGCATCACATGATTATTGTGTGGCCATCAGCAACTCAAGGATGAGTCATTTTTGATACCTGCTTCATTCCGTACACATCAAAGCTTTGGAACTCTAACTTTTCATGTTTTCTCCTAATAACTATAACCTGGCACAATTCAAGAGACAGGTCCTTTACTTCCTCCAAAATTCATAAATACTTTCCCTTGTCTTTTCTTTTCCTATTTCATAATTCTCTCTATATTTCAATCAAGGCCTGGCCTTGATGTGGGGTTCTGTCAGTGACTAGAGCCTTCAACAAAAAAAATAAAAGGAGACACATTCCCTAACAATCCATGGGGCTACACCATATGAGCCATATGCCTTGTCAACCTGAAGCTGGGACAGCCCCTAAAAGACCCTGTAAATGAAGATATAGATGTGACAGATTCAATAGGAAGACAAAGGGGTGGAAAATAAGAAAATTAATCACCCAAAGTTGAGTCTGAGGAAAACAAAGTATCAAAGAGAGCAGCTTTATCAGTTAAAGAGTTAGCAATATATTGATCTAGTAAAAAGAGGATGAAAGGTTGAATTACATAAGTTGTTGGAAATGCTTTTGGTTACGGACCAAACAGATTTGTTAGTAGAAGTCAGCACACCTTATAAGAAGGTGCTTGGTTCTCAGCAATGATTCCGATATGAAATGGAAGGGGATTAGGTTTCACATGAATGGAAGAGTTTCATGGTCTTGGAGGATGACAGAATGTAGAATTCCATCCCAGCCATGATAACCTTTGCAATGCATTCTACTCAATAAAAGGCATCCTGCCCGACCAAAAAAGTAGAACCAATCCCAGTGAGAGTTCAATAAAGAAGTTGTGTAGGGATAATCTCTGAACTCCAACAAAGTGCCTAAGTTGGCTTTTTTTTTTCTTTTTTTTCTTTTTTTTTTTTTTTAAGAGAGGGGGGGCAGGCATGCTTAATCAAAACTAAACTAACAGAAATAAGGTTGTGGTCATGAGGAAAGACACAGTGTATGAATAGTGAAAGCGTTCAGATGTAAACTGTAAACATGCCATTGAACTGTTTATAAGAGACGCAAAGGTTGTAAGGACCACGTCTCATGTCTTGTTTCCATCAACTGTAACGAAAGAAAAGCCCTAGCTCCTTGGACCTGCCATTAGTACCCACACAGTGTTACATATTACATTCAGAGGATGGAGAGGCAGCTGGTGTTGGAATACAACGGTAACTTCTACCCTGATTAATACTTATCTTAACAGAGACACTAGATGGTGCTGCCTACTACAAAGACCAGAAAAGGAGAACAATGTACAGTGGTTCAGAATGACTTCCTTTGTTCCAAACAGATTACTTTGGGTACCAGACAAAAAAACACTTTTCATTTTCCTAATGAGATTTGGCTTATCACTCATCAACTCAACAACATGACCAATAGCAGTCAACATTTTATTCCAGCACCTCAATACAACCATCCAGCACTTACAAGAGCAGTATTATCATCTTGTGATATCTCTTTGGATGTAGAGAAGCTCTAAGCTCTAGAGTGCACTTTACAAGTCCATAACTGTATCATCATATGATACACAAAACCCTCTGCATGTGAAAATCGCTGCTTGGGATATAAAGGTAATAATAAAAATTCTTGGGAGAGTGGGAGAGGTATAAAAGAAAGAGGCAGGAGGTCAAGAGAAAGGTACAAGAGTTGAAAAAGAGGGCAAATGAGAGTTGGGGTGAGAGAGTATCATTAAATTTCAGGGAGAATAAAAAGATGTTTTGGAAGGAGGTAAATAAAGTGCATAAGACAAGGGAACAAATGGGAACTTCAGTGAAGGGGGCT
Organism: Panulirus ornatus; assembly: GCF_036320965.1. Taxonomy (NCBI): domain Eukaryota; kingdom Metazoa; phylum Arthropoda; class Malacostraca; order Decapoda; family Palinuridae; genus Panulirus; species Panulirus ornatus. The sequence goes on along the minus strand of NC_092271.1, from coordinate 30,515,357 downwards.
AATGGGGAGGTGATAAGTAGTGGTGATGTGAGAAGGAGATGGAGTGAGAATTTTGAAGGTTTGTTGAATGTGTTTGATGATAGAGTGGCAGATATAGGGTGTTTTGGTCGAGGTGGTGTGCAAAGTGAGAGGGTTAGGGAAAATGATTTGCTAAATAGAGAAGAGGTAGTAAAAGCTTTACGGAAGATGAAAGCCGGCCAGGCAGCAGGTTTGGATGGTATTGCAGTGAAATTTTTTACAAAAGGGGGTGACTGTATTGTTGACTGGTTGGTAAGGTTATTTAATGTATGTATGATTCATGGTGAGGTGCCTGAGGATTGGCGGAATGCTTGCATAGTGCCATTGTACAAAGGCAAAGGGGATAAGAGTGAGTGCTCAAATTACAGAGGTATAAGTTTGTTGAGTATTCCTGGTGAATTATATGGGAGGGTATTGATTGAGAGGGTGAAGGCATGTACAGAGCATCAGATTGGGGAAGAGCAGTGTGGTTTCAGAAGTGGTAGAGGATGTGTGGATCAGGTGTTTGCTTTGAAGAATGTATGTGAGAAATACTTAGAAAAGCAAATGGATTTGCATGTAGCATTTATGGATCTGGAGAAGGCATATGATAGAATTGATAGAGATGCTCTGTGGAAGGTTTTAAGAATATATGGTGTGGGAGACAAGTTGTTAGAAGCAGTGAAAAGTTTTTATCAAGGATGTAAGGCATGTGTACGTTTAGGAAGAGAGGAAAGTGATTGGTTCTCAGTGAATGTAGGTTTGCGGCAGGGGTGTGTGATGTCTCCATGGTTGTTTAATTTGTTTATGGATGGGGTTGTTAGGGAGGTGAATGCAAGAGTTTTGGAAAGAGGGGCAAGTATGCAGTCTGTTGTGGATGAGAGAGCTTCGGAAGTGAGTCAGTTGTTGTTCGCTGATGATACAGCGCTGGTGGCTGATTCATGTAAGAAACTGCAGAAGCTGGTGACTGAGTTTGGTAAAGTGTGTGAAAGAAGAAAGTTAAGAGTAAATGTGAATAAGAGCAAAGTTATTAGGTACAGTAGGGTTGAGAGTCAAGTAAACTGGGAGGTAAGTTTGAATGGAGAAAAACTGGAGGAAGTAAAGTGTTTTAGATATCTGGGAGTGGATCTGGCAGTGGATGGAGCCATGGAAGCGGAAGTGAATCTTAGGGTGGGGGAGGGGGCGAAAATTCTGGGAGCCTTGAAGAATGTTTGGAAGTTGAGAACATTATCTCGGAAAGCAAAAATGGGTATGTTTGAAGGAATAGTGGTTCCAACAATGTTGTATGGTTGCAAGGCGTGGGCTATGGATAAAGTTGTGCGCAGGAGGGTGGATGTGCTGGAAATGAGATGTTTGAGGGCAATATGTGGTGTGAGGTGGTTTGATCGAGTAAGTAATGTAAGGGTAAGAGAGATGTGTGGAAATAAAAAGAGTGTGGTTGACAGAGCAGAAGAGGGTGTTTTAAAATGGTTTGGTCACATGGAGAGAATGAGTGAGGAAAGATTGACCAAGAGGATATATGTGTCAGAAGTGGAGGGAACGAGGAGAAGTGGGAGACTAAACTGGAGGTGGAAAGATGGAGTGAAAAAGATTTTGAATGATCGGGGCCTGAACATGCAGGAGGGGGAGAGGCTTGCAAGGAACAGAGTGAATTGGAACGATGTGGTATACCGGGGTCGACGTGCTGTCAATGGATTGAACCAGGGAATGTGAAGCGTCTGGGGTAAACCATGGAAAGTTCTGTGGGGCCTGGATGTGGAAAGGGAGCTGTGGTTTTGGTGCATTATTACATGACAGCTAGAACAAATGTGAACAAATGGGGCCTTTGGTGTTTTTTCCTAGTGCTACCTCGCACACATGAGGGGGGGAGGGGGTTGTTATTCCATGTGTGGCGAGGTGGCGATGGGAATGAATAAAAGGCCGACAGTATGAATTATGTACATGTGTATATAGGTATATGTCTGTGTGTGTATATATATATGTACATTGAGATGTATAGGTATGTATATTTGCGTGTGTGGATGTGTATGTATATACATGTGTATGTGGGAGGGTTGGGCCATTCTTTCGTCTGTTTCCTTGCGCTACCTCGCTAACGCGGGAGACAGCGACAAAGCAAAATTAATATTTTTTTTTTTTTTGCTTTGTCGCTGTCTCCCGCGTTTGCGAGGTAGCGCAAGGAAACAGACGAAAGAAATGGCCCAACCCACCCCCATACACATGTATATACATACGTCCACACACGCAAATATACATACCTACACAGCTTTCCATGGTTTACCCCAGACGCTTCACATGCCCCGATTCAATCCACTGACAGCACGTCAACCCCGGTATACCACATCGATCCAATTCACTCTATTCCTTGGTCTCCCTCTTCTCCTCGTTCCCTCCACCTCCGACACATATATCCTCTTGGTCAATCTTTCCTCACTCATTCTCTCCATGTGCCCAAACCATTTCAAAACACCCTCTTCTGCTCTCTCAGCCACGCTCTTTTTATTTCCACACATCTCTCTTACCCTTACGTTACTTACTCGATCAAACCACCTCACACCACACATTGTCCTCAAACATCTCATTTCCAGCACATCCATCCTCCTGCGCACAACTCTATCCATAGCCCACGCCTCGCAACCATACAACATTGTTGGAACCACTATTCCTTCAAACATACCCATTTTTGCTTTCCGAGATAATGTTCTCGACTTCCACACATTCTTCAAGGCTCCCAGAATTTTCGCCCCCTCCCCCACCCTATGATCCACTTCCGCTTCCATGGTTCCATCCGCTGCCAGATCCACTCCCAGATATCTAAAACACTTCACTTCCTCCAGTTTTTCTCCATTCAAACTCACCTCCCAATTGACTTGACCCTCAACCCTACTGTACCTAATAACCTTGCTCTTATTCACATTTACTCTTAACTTTCTTCTTTCACACACTTTACCAAACTCAGTCACCAGCTTCTGCAGCTTCTCACATGAATCAGCCACCAGCGCTGTATCATCAGCGAACAACATCTGACTCACTTCCCAAGCTCTCTCATCCCCAACAGACTTCATACTTGCCCCTCTTTCCAAAACTCTTGCATTCACCTCCCTAACAACCCCATCCATAAACAAATTAAACAACCATGGAGACATCACACACCCCTGCCGCAAACCTACATTCACTGAGAACCAATCACTTTCCTCTCTTCCTACACGTACACATGCCTTACATCCTCGATAAAAACTTTTCACTGCTTCTAACAACTTGCCTCCCACACCATATTCTTAATACCTTCCACAGAGCATCTCTATCAACTATAAATAAATATAAAAATTCTTAATGAAATCCTTTTTGGTTTAACTAACAATATAATGAAGAACACTCCAAGTGTTTCCTTAAGAGAATGTGGATAACCATAATGTATCACATAAGAACATTAGATAGGAGCCTGTACAAACACTGGGTGAGGCACTAAAGGATAAGAAGTGGGACTCTACTGCTGGCTGTGACAATCCCCTTGAGGGAGTTCTAGAGGGGAACAGGCATCAGAGATATAGATACATAGACAGATATATCACAAATGGAGACTATTGCCATAACCATCCCCTCAAGGGAGTTCCAGAAGGGAATAGATGTCAGAGATAGAGACAGGTAAACAGATTTGTCACAAAAGACTAAACTATTAATATCTGTGATATGTCAAGATGAAACATAGATGGATAATGTATAAATTCATTTTCAAAGAAACACAAAAAATATCAAACCCTTATTTTAATGATACATTCATTCTGAGAATCAGTGGAAAATCGGTATATGGTAATTATACTGCTTATGTGAAGATATTCAAAGTACCATGTACAGTGACTAGCTTTCCCTACAGTTAATTCTCTTCAGTCAACCACAGAATACCTATCTACTTTGGAAGAACTCCTGTAAAAAATACATGTAAACTTGTTCACCTAAATTTCAATTTATCAAGTTTATTTTGAAATATCTATTTGTGCACTTAAACAACCTTGTGCACCAACTGAATAATACATTATCTCCTCCCATTAGGTGTGACCTTCTAGCATGGAAAAGCCAGGCTGTACTTTTTTCTTCTAATAGATTTTTTGGCCACTTATTCATCTTCTGTATGAAACCCACAACATTTCACATAAAATTCAGAGCTCTTTCACTTACACCCAGAAAAACAAAACAGAGAGAAATGCTTTTTACAACGAGTGTCATGTGTTTTAGTTTTCAATACAATCAACTTGTTTTTATGCAAACATAAAAAGTACAAAAAGTGTTATATAACCAAAAAAGGGCCATTTATAAGCTATACATTGGTGCAATCAATATAATCAATACCAATGCTGATAAACTTCAAGAACAGAATATCAATTTTTTTTTTTAGAAACTGATATTTCTCTTAGTTTTTGGAATTAATTCTAATTGTTTCATTTCTCTATTATTCCTTTGGTTACGATATGTGTCTAAGTATCTTAAAGTGGCTTAAAAATTTTGCTAGCATGTAAGCAATTTCAGAAAAAAATCCATCCTTACATACCCATGTGGAGTCTTTTTATACTACATACAGGCAGTATACAATGACATACTCTTTGTAGTGTTACATCAATACAAAGAACTATATTTCATAACAATCTTACTTTCTGGTGTGATGCTATATGCCTAAGGGATGCACAAGGCGTGTAGGGTGGGTAACACTGATGGTGAGGGGAGAAGTAGATGGATACACCATTTGCAATTGCTGTGTATCACTTGACAATGACTGGGGAGAAGAGGCAACTGGGGAAAGTCATGTTGTAGGGTACTGCCTGTCTGTCGTGTAATATCCCCATGCCATCAGGCAGAGTGACCTGAAACCTATAAAATAGACCCGGGCATATAGATGTTGCCATCAGATTCAGGGTCATCAATATCATCCTCAGAGTTGGATTTACAGTGTGCTAAGGTATTCTCAAGTTCATCATCCTTTAAAGGAACAACCAGATGCTAACCATGTGCATGCATGTAGCAGGGCATTGTGATGGGGTGAACAAACTTGGTGTGCTATGTTTTAAGAGCCTAAACATCCTGAAATATAACAACAAATGTTTTTATAATGACATTTCACAACACTCTGTGTTATACAGAGGGATCAGATGTTTATCGTATACAAAGAAAGGCATTTATTACGAGACACAACTTCAGCTCACACACAAATGACGATCACAAGTTTGAACAAGTGAAGTATCATAAAATGCATCAATAAATACTTTATAAACACTCAAGAACACTTTACAAACAGTTTTATAAGTGAATATTACTGCTAAATAGATGTGGCTGTCAGAGAGGGACTGGAGAAACTTTTTAATGGGATAGTGCACAGCACCTTCCAGTGTGGCTGCTTGAAGGTCAGTGATGCACTTATGGAGTGAGCTCCATAGGGTTGCCAAGTATACAGATGCTCCCTGACTAATGATGGTTTGACTTACGATTTTTCATCCTTAGGAAGTTGCAACAGCGATACACGTTCAGTAAAAACCATACTTCGAATTTCGAATTTTGATCTTTTCCTGGGCTAGTGATACGCAGTATGATACTCTCTTGCGATGCTGCGCAGTGGCAGTGAGCCACAGCTTCCAGTCAGCCACACAATCACAGGCATAAATAACCATTACTCTACAGTGTTCTGTGTTATCAGTGTTTTTTAAATTTTGTGTTTTGTGCTTTTGCATCCCATCATATTTACAAAATGCCTATCTGTGTCTCCTGCCTCTGGAGAGAAGAAGAAGAGGATGGTAAAGAAATTAAAGTTAACTGTCCAGCATGAAATTATACCTGAGGCACCAAGAAAGTTCACAGCAAAGAAACACTATTATAAAACAGGCTTTGTGTTAGATGATTTTGTCCAACTGTAGGCTAATGTATGTGTAGGCCTGATAAACTGATGACTACCACAATTACTGTCAATATCCTAGACATATTTTCAGGTTACAGAAGACAAAACTAATCATGTTAAGCATGCCCAGTACAACATAAGTAACTTTTGCATATTACTGTAAGTCCTGCACCAAAACACCTTAGACCCCAACCATCTGCATTTCAGTGTCATTTATGGTGAAATTGTAACTACTCTCACTCAGTTCATTAATAAACACCTTTAAAATAACCCAGAAAATTCTCTTCATCTATATGTGACACATCAATTTTGTGCCTTTTCCCATGTCAACTCTGCTGTATGAAAAAATAGCTGTCAGAGTTACATCATCTCTGCTAGGAGAAGAATCCACCTGCTCTCTACTACTTCCCTAATATTTCCTTTTCTAGCCATTCAGATTCTTGCTTATCCTTTTCCTTGCTGTCCAATTTGTTCCTTAGGACAAATATTCTTACCACTGACTAACAAGAACAACCTTAATACAAGTTGAGTATCCCTTTTCCAAAATGCCTGGGAGCAGAAGCATTTCGGATTTTGAATTTTTTCAGATTGTGAAATATCTGCATATACAGAGAGTGGTGAGAGTAAGTGAGCTTGGGAAGGAGACTTGCGTGAGGAAGTACCAAGAAAGACTGAGTACAGAATGGAAAAAGGTGAGAACAAAGGATGTAACGGGAGTGGGGGAGGAATAGCATGTATTTAGGGAAGCAGTTATGGCTTGCGCAAAAGATGCTTGTGGCATGAGAAGCATGGGAGGTGGGTTGATTTTAGAAAGGGTAGTGAGTGGTGGGATGAAGTAGTAAGATTATTAGTGAAAGAGAAGAGAGAGGCATTTGGACGATTTTTGCAGGAAAATAGTGCAAATGACTGGGAGATATATACAAGAAAGAGGCAGGAGGTCAAGAGAAAGGTGCAAGAGGTGAAAAAGAGGGCAAATGAGAGTTGGGATAAGAGAGTATCATTAAATTTTAGGGAGAATAAAAAGATGCTCTGGAAGGAGGTAAATAAAGTGCGTAAGACAAGGGAGCAAATGGGAACTTCAGTGAAGGGCGCTAATGGGGAGGTGATAACAAGTAGTGGTGAGGTGAGAAGGAGATGGAGTGAGTATTTTGAAGGTTTGTTGAATGTGTTTGATGATAGAGTGGCAGATATGGGGTGTTTTGGTCGAGGTGGTGTGCAAAGTGAGAGGGTTAGGGAAAATGATTTGGTAAACAGAGAAGAGGTAGCAAAAGCTTTGCGGAAGATGAAAGCCGACAAGGCAGCAGGTTTGGATGGTATTGCAGTGGAATCTACTAAAAAAGGGGGTGACTGTATTGTTGACTGGTTGGTAAGGTTATCTAATGTATGTATGACTCATGGTGAGGTGCCTGAGGATTGGCGGAATGCGTGCATAGTGCCATTGTACATAGGCAAAGGGGATAAGAGTGAGTGCTCAAATTACAGAGGTATAAGTTTGTTGAGTATTCCTGGTAAATTATATGGGAGGGTATTGATTGAGAGGGTGAAGGCATGTACAGAGCATCAGATTGGGAAAGAGCAGTGTGATTTCAGAAGTAGTAGAGGATGTGTGGATCAGGTGTTTGCTTTGAAGAATGTATGTCAGAAATACTTAGAAAAGCAAATGGATTTGCATGTAGCATTTATGGATCTGGAGAAGGCATACGATAGAGTTGATAGAGATGCTCTGTGGAAGGTATTAAGAATATATGGCGTGGGAGGCAAGTTGTTAGAAGCAGTGAAAAGTTTTTATCGAGGATGTAAGGCATGTGTACATGTAGGAAGAGAGGAAAGTGATTGGTTCTCAGTGAATGTAGGTTTGCGGCAGGGGTGTACGATGTCTCCATGATTGTTTGATTTGCTTATGGATGGGGTTGTTAGGGAGGTGAATGCAAGAGTTTTGGAAAGAGGGGCAAGTATGAAGTCTGTTGTGGATGAGAGAGCTTGGGAAGTGAGTCAGTTGTTGTTCGCTGATGATACAGCGCTGGTGGCTGATTCATGTGAGAAACTGCAGAAGCTGGTGACTGAGTTTGGTAAAGTGTGTGAAAGAAGAAACTTAAGAGTAAATGCGAATAAGAGCAAGGTTATTAGGTACAGTAGGGTTGAGGGTCAAGTCAACTGGGAGGTAAGTTTGAATGGAGAAAAACTGGAGGAAGTATTTTTTAGATATCTGGGAGTGGATCTGGCAGCGGATGGAACTATGGAAGCAGAAGTGAATCATAGGGTGGGGGAGTGGGCGAAAATCCTGAGAGCCTTAAGGAATGTGTGGAAGTCGAGAACATTATCTCGGAAAGCAAAAATGGGTATGTTTGAAAGAATAGTGGTTCCAACAATGTTGTATGGTTGTGAGGCGTGGGCTATAGATAGAGTTGTGCGCAGGAGGGTGGATGTGCTGGAAATGAGATGTTTGAGAACAATGTGTGGTGTGAGGTGGTTTGATCGAGTAAGTAATGTAAGGGTAAGAGAGATGTGTGGAAATAAAAAGAGCGTGGTTGAGAGAGCAGAAGAGGGTGTTTTGAAATGGTTTGGGCACATGGAGAGAATGAGTGAGGAAAGATTGACCAAGAGGATATATGTGTCGGAGGTGGAGGGAACGAGAAGTGGGAGACCAAATTGGAGGTGGAAAGATGGAGTGAAAAAGATTTTGAGTGATCAGGGCCTGAACATGCAGGAGGGTGAAAGGCGGGCAAGGAATAGAGTGAATTGGATCGATGTGGTATACCGGGGTTGACGTGCTGTCAGTGGATTGAATCAGGGCATGTGAAGCGTCTGGGGTAAACCATGGAAAGTTCTGTGGGGCCTGGATGTGGAAAGGGAGCTGTGGTTTCAGGCATTATTGCATGACAGCTAGAGACTGAGTGTGAACGAATGGGGCCTTTGTTGTCTTTTCCTAGCACTACCTCGCACACATGAGGGGGGAGGGAGATGGTATTCCATGTGTGGCGAGGTGGCGATGGGAATGAATAAAGGCAGACAGTGTGAAATGTGTGCATGGGTATATATGTATGTGTCTGTGTGTGTATATATATGTGTACATTGAGATGTATAGGTATGTATATTTGCGTGTGTGGACGTGTATGTATATACATGTGTATGGGGGTGGGTTGGGCCATTTCTTTTGTTTGTTTCCTTGTGCTACCTCGCAAACGCGGGAGACAGCGACAAAGCAAAATAAATAATAGATAAGCAATCATTTACTTAGACTTATTCACACATATATACTTTTTTTTTTCATACTATTCACCATTTCCCACATTAGCGAGGTAGCATTAAGAACAGAGGACAGAGCCTTTGAGGGAATATCCTCAATTGGCCCCCTTCTCAGTTCCTTTTCTTGGAAAATTAAAAACGAGAGGGGAGGATTTCCAGCCCCCCGCTCCCTTCTCTTTTAGTCGCCTTCTACAACATGCAGAGAATACGTGGGAAGTATTCTTTCTCCCCTATCCCCAGGGATACATAAGGACTTAACAGTAAAAAATTCTGAAATTCCATTATTACAATGAAAAAATCATGAGTCTACATGAGGAATTTTCCACTTGTAATGTCATGTCACTGCTCAAAAAGTTTTGGATTTTGAAGCATTTCAGATTAGGGATGCTCAACCTGTAATACTATATCTCCAGATTCTCACACTCCTCATTCAATCCACATCTTAACTGAGCTACAGGCAAATATCTTTATTTCACCAGCAAATTGTTGGTTGCACAGCTTCCAAAGTCAAACCTTATCATACTTGATGGGTTCCATCTTTGTCTTTCAATAATTCCTTTAAAACTCAAAGAAAAAAAAGTCTAAAAGCAGAGGTGCTACAAGGAATCCACATGCTAACTAATTCAAGTACCCAATATACAAAGAAAAAATTATCCAATATTAAAGAATCACTTATATCATACAAAAAAACTCTTCTTCAATATACATAAACTTACTACAGCTGAAATCTAAGAAATACTATGCAGCATAAAGTATGCACAACAAAAGAACCTAGATTATAGAATTCACCACGCATTTGTTTGTGTATCTCACCTCTTCTAAGGCTACTTCCTCAAAGCGAGGTTGTGCCTCTTCCTTCTGGGCTTGTCCCTCTTCCCCATCCTCTTCCTCCCCCTCATCCTCCTGGTCATCATCATCATCATCATCATCATCATCATCATCATCATCATCATCATCATCATCCTCCTCCTCCTCCTCCTCTTCTTGGGCAACCAGTGGTTCCTAAAGTGATCCCCCAACACACCAGTCATGTAAACATGCAACAGCCACATGCACAGACCCAGTGGAAAAGGGTTAAATCTGTTAGTCAACAGAGGCATAAGCTGCCACACTCACAAATTATAAAACAGCTTAACATCCATAACTTGACCTTTTGTTAAAAGCAAAAATCAAATTGAAAATATCACAATCCACACCAACAAACCCTTAAATTTTGGAGGAAGCTTATCATCTCATCAGCACTTAAAAAATCCTGTCAAATACCATTGTGAATTTAAGGATCTGCAAGCAAGTTTAGTGAGAAAGAGAAACAATGACAGAAAAATAAAATTCTTACACACACACATAATAGAAATATAATTATCATTCTGCAGTGATTATACAAAATATGGGGAATGAGAGGAAATGAAAAATGATGCCATAAGATCAGAAAAGCATAAACTGAAAGCAAAAATGTATATGGATTAAGTATGAAAGACCCATAAGTGCCTTGGATGAGCAACAAGATATGAGTTAGGAACAAACACAAAAAGATGAAGTATGTGAGACCACAATAAAGAGCTGTGTCTAAGGGAACCTGTTATGTCTGCAGGACAGTAATCAACAAGGACAGGGATGAGTGAGGGTAGTGTGAAGTGAGGGAGAAGAAAGAGATGGGGTGATAAACAAGAATGGTGATGAAGCAAAAGTAATAATGGAGCTATAGTGGCGATGGAGCAAGAATGGTGATAGTGTGAGGATGGCGATAGAGTGAGGGTGATGATAGAACAAGTGGTGATGGAGTGTGGGTCATGATGACATCATTGTTCTACAATTTCTAAACAATTAGTAAGAAAGAAAATCATATGTTTATGGATGACAGACGATAATGATGATGATGACTTTGCCATACCATATCTCTGCATATCTTTTATGTAATTTATTTTTTTTTTTTGCTTTGTCGCTGTCTTCCGCGTTTGCGAGGCAGCGCAAAGAAACAGACGAAAGAAATGGCCCAACCCACCCCCATACACATGTATATACATACACGTCCACACACGCAAATATACATACCTACACAGCTTTCCATGGTTTACCCCAGACGCCTCACACGCCCTGATTCAATCCACTGACAGCACGTCAACCCCAGTATACCACATCGATCCAATTCACTCTATTCCTTGCCCTCCTTTCACCCTCCTGCATGTTCAGGCCCCGATCACACAAAATCTTTTTCACTCCATCTTTCCACCTCCAATTTGGTCTCCCACTTCTCCTCGTTCCCTCCACCTCCGACACATATATCCTTTGGTCAATCTTTCCTCACTCATTCTCTCCATGTGCCCAAACCATTTCAAAACACCCTCTTCTGCTCTCTCAACCACGCTCTTTTTATTTCCACACATCTCTCTTACCCTTACGTTACTTACTCGATCAAACCACCTCACACCACACATTCTCCTCAAACATCTCATTTCCAGCACATCCACCCTCCTGCGCACAACTCTATCCATAGCCCACACCTCGCAACCATAGAACATTGTTGGAACCACTATTCCTTCAAACATACCCATTTTTGCTTTCCGAGATAATGTTCTCGACTTCCACACATTCTTCAAGGCTCCCAGGATTTTCGCCCCCTCCCCCACCCTATGATTCACTTCCGCTTCCATGGTTCCATCCGCTGCCAGATCCACTCCCAGATATCTAAAACACTTCACTTCCTCCGGTTTTTCTCCATTCAAACTTACCTCCCAATTGACTTGACCCTCAACCCTACTACCTAATTACCTTGCTCTTATTCACATTTACTCTTAACTTTCTTCTTTCACACACTTTATCAAACTCAGTCACCAGCTTCTGCAGTTTCTCACATGAATCAGCCACCAGCGCTGTATCATCAGCGAACAACAACTGACTCACTTCCCAAGCTCTCTCATCCACAACAGACTTCATACTTGCCCCTCTTTCCAAAACTCTTGCATTCACCTCCCTAACAACCCCATCCATAAACAAATCAAACAACCATGGAGACATCACACACCCCTGCCGCAAACCTACATTCACTGAGAACCAATCACTTTCCTCTCTTCCTACACGTACACATGCCTTACATCCTCGATAAAAACTTTTCACTGCTTCTAACAACTTGCCTCCCACGCCATATATTCTTAATACCTTCCACAGAGCATCTCTATCAACTCTATCGTATGCCTTCTCCAAATCCATAAATGCTACATGCAAATCCATTTGCTTTTCTAAGTATTTCTCACATACATTCTTCAAAGCAAACACCTGATCCACACATCCTCTACCACTTTTGAAACCACACTGCTCTTCCCCAATCTGATGCTCTGTACATACCTTCACCCTCTCAATCAATACCCTCCCATATAATTTACCAGGAATACTCAACAAACTTATACCTCTGTAATTTGAGCACTCACTCTTATCCCCTTTGCCTTTGTACAATGGCACTATGCACGCATTCCGCCAATCCTCAGGCACCTCACCATGAGTCATACATACATTAAATAACCTTACCAACCAGTCAATAATACAGTCAATCCCTTTTTTAATAAATTCCACTGCAATACCATCCAAACCTGCTGCCTTGCCGGCTTTCATCTTCTGCAAAGCTTTTACTACCTCTTCTCTGTTTACCAAATCATTTTCCCTAAAAATAGATTATTACATGATAGCTAATGGGAAACAAAATGAAGAAAAAAAGACCACTCTTTAACTAACCCCTAATCCCCAGGTAGAAAAAAAAGGCTTACTACCTGCCTTACACTTCAGTGGCCTCTACTCACAGATCCCTCACATCCAAAAAAATACAGTGACAAAACATAGACACACAGAACTTACTTGACTTAACTTACTTAACTGTCCTGCATTCTGCATGCAGGTGCACACACAACATTGCAACACACCTCCCTGAGTCCTATAAAAGCCTCATAAAGATATGAGAGACTCCTGGGGCAGGAAGGAAGTAATCATTAGTTCTTTCTCATTCTTGTTCACCATTTCCCATGTTACCAATGTAGCACCAGAAGCAGGTGAAACAGGCTGAATTTGCTCACATAAATTCTCTAGCTTTCACAGGCATTACCCAGAAAATACGGCCCACTATCCACAACTAGTCCCCGAAGACCTTTCAATAGTCCCTAATCCACTTCACATGCATTGGTCCAGCCCACTGACAAGCAAACTGACTTCCATACACCAAACTGTTCGATTTCACTCTACCCTGTGCACACCATTCACCCACCTACATATTGCACGTTCAGGCCCAAGTCACTAAAAATCTTTTTCAATCAATCCATTCATCTCCAATTTAGTCTCCCACTACTCTTTGCCCCCTCCACTTCTGACACATATATCCTCTTTCTCAAGTCTCCTCATTCACTCTCTTCAAACATACACACATGCAAACACGCACACATACAGTTTGAGGGAATAGTAGTTCCAACAATGTTGTATGGTTGTGAGGCATGGGCTATAGATAGGATTGTACAGAGGGTGGATGTGTTGGAAATGAAATGCTTGAGGACAATATGTGGAGTGAGGTGGTTTGATCAAGTAAGTAATGAAAGGGTAAAAGAGATATGTGGAAATAAAAAGTGTGGTTCAGAGAATAGAAGAGGGTTTTGAAATGGTTTGGACATATGGAGAATGAGTGAGGAAAGACTGACAAAGAGGATATATGTGACAGAGGTGGAGGGAACAAGGAGAAGCGGGAGACCAAATTGGAGGTGGAAAGATGGAGTGAAAAAGATTTTGAGCGATCAGGGCCTAAACATACATGAGGGTGAGAGTCATGCAAGGAATAGAGTGAATTGGAATGATGTGGTATATTGGGGGCGACGTGCTGTCAATGGACTTAACCAGGGTATGTGAAGCATCTGGGGTAAACCATGGAAAGGTCTGTGGAGCCTGGACGTGGATAGGGAGCTATGGTTTCGGTGCACTACACATGACAGCAAGAGACTGAGTGTGAACGGATGTGGCCTTTTTTGTCTGTTTTCCTGGCACTACCTAACTGAAGTAAGGGGTAGCGATGCTGTTTCCTGTGGGGCATGGCAGTGACAGAAACGGATGACGGCAAGCAAGTATGAATGCGTACATGTGTATATATGTATATGTCTGTGTGTGTCTACGTGTATGTATATGTTGATACGTATATGTGCGTACATGAGCATTTATGCATATATACCTGTATATAAGTGGATGGGCCATTTTTGTCGCTTAACTGGCGCTAATTTGCTGATGCAGGAAACAGCGATTATGTACAATAAAAATTTATTTATTTTCATCATACTTTGTCGCTGTCTCCTGCATTAGCAAGGTAGCACAAGGAAACAGACGAAAGAATGGCCCAACCCACCCACATACACATGTATATACATACACGTCCACACACGCAAATATACATACCTATACATCTTAACGTATATATATATATATATATACGTTATGTATAATGCACTGAAACCACAGCTCCCTTTCCACATCCAGGCCCCACACAACTTTCCATGGTTTACCCCAGACGCTTCACATGCCCTGGTTCAATCCATTGACAGCACATCGACCCTGGTCGATTTCTTACACACCTTTCATCCTCCTGTATGTTCAGGTCCCGATCGCTCAAAACCATAAGACATAAAAAACATTTCTCTGCTTAGGATGCTTTGGAAGATGTAAAAAACAAGGGCCTAAAATCTCCTTACTGCAGAAAAAACAGGACATCTGTATCCCATCCAAGGGCCTCATTACATGATCTAAAGAATGGAAATTCCATCCAGATTTGAAGCATCCACCCAAACAACCAGACCCACAGTGGGCCCTCTAAGACAAGGTTCTTGGATGTTATTTGCAACAGTCCATCATCTCTGGATATGATTAGTTTCGAGGAAAATGCTTGGAGGCTGTCTGCCATTACAGATTACACGTAAAAAAATGTTGACTTATGGGTAACCTTTTGCCCTGCAGCCTGGCCAAGTCATACACAAGTTTACAAAGAAAACTTCAAAAGATGCTCTAGCTGACGGTGAAACACTAAGGTCTGTGACCTTAAGGGTATTGTAATAAATGTACAATTCCAAGATGCCCTCAGAAAAACAAAGAACGTCAGTCTAAGTGTCCCTATTCCTCCCTAAAGCTGAAACCTTTAATCTATAAGACCATGTCTAAACTAAAAGGGTCTCACACAACTGCCAGGTTTGGGCACCAATTGAATGGCCAAAACCAACTCAAACTGGGATACTGGAGTGTGCTGGCAGGCATCCTTAAGACTAGAGTGATTGATTTTTGTCAAGCTGTAAACAAAGGCACATGCACTAAGGTGAACATTTTGAACCAAAAATGTTATCCTGAACTGCTAGGGTTGTGAAACAATTGAAATGACAAAAACCTGCTCAAACAGAGTTATCAGAAGTGCCACTGAACATCTTAAGGTTTCAACTGAAAATCCTTATGATTAACCCCTTACTTCTTGACTTTCTTTTCTTTTATAACCCTGTGAATCTTTTTTTTTCAAATTGTTTAAAAAATGCATTTAATTTCATAACCTATCAATCTATCTATATCTCTGATGCCTGTTCCCAACAGGAACTCCCATCAAAGGGGTGGCCATGGCAAGAAATCTCTGCTTATCCCTGTCCTTACATGCCTCATTCATATATACTATTCCATGCATTCTTTCACCATTCTCTCCCTTCACTACTCTTCCACTCTATTTTCTCAAGTCACAGGTGGTCCTCCTCTTATGCCAACCCCTTCAATCATGCTATAATTCACTTTCCTTGTTAAATGCCCATCTTGCATTCTTTCAACATGCACAAACCACTCACAGTATTACATTTAATCCACTCTAACACTGCACAATTCATTCCTTTTGCACTCCCTGCCATATCAAACCTCTCATGCACCCACTCATTACTGCTTTTGTTCCATCTAATCCAGTAACTCATTTCTACAGCCTGGATTTCTTGACCTCTGTGACTTTATAATTTGAAAAACATTTACATTATAAAGAAAAAGTATAACTTCAGATGCAATCTTAATTTTCACTCAGAAAATGTGTAGAGGTTTTATGAATGTTTCGGCACAACATGCTGAAAAATGTTGAACTATAGCCTGTGCAACAAGTGATTTCCAACTGGGTATATTTCATTCATCATTTTACCTAACCTCAAAAAGTGATAACTGATTATTATCATGGTTTATCTTCCACAATAAAACGTCTTCTCTTTTATAATCACAGTGCTTCACTAATGTCTTTTTCATAGTAACAAATTCATGAATACTTTTAAAATGACCAGCTGCACCAGTCAGACACAGTGTTGTCAAAGCTAGGCACATGCTGGCAACATGACCCCCCCCCCCCTTGCTAGAAACACCTTACTCTACCTTATCTTGATCAACTTTCAATGCTAGAGGGGTCAGTGTCCATAAACCACTACACAATCCAAACATATGATCGTTAGGTCATTCAGGATCATCTGCCGGCTTCTCTAAGTCTACCAGATAACTACTCGATTCTCCTTCCAGAAAACCTAAGAGAATGTGCTGCCATTGGGGCCACATGACTGAAGGATGACTGACCATGGGTAGACAAAATCACTGCACACTGCCACCTCTGTACCCACCCAGGCTTGGCAAGTAACCTTGAATTAGAGGCAAAAAGCTCAATGCATAAATATCCATATTTATGTAGACTTATGCAATAAAAAAAATGGGACATCTGTTCTCTTCTTGTTGCATTAGAGGTAAGTTATCAAACATTTTCTCATTTACATCTGTATTACATCCCTGCAAAAATCAGTATGAAACACCTTGCATACAGTAGTTGTGCCAATGACATGACAAACAAAGAACTACCAAGATTAATATAAAACTAATTGTGTTTATGTGCCATGACAATGATTTTTAATGTATATCAATAACATACAACACAGCATATGTGATATAATGTGTTCAGAAATATTCCCAGTAATCTGTTCCTATTCTGGAACATTATGGTAAAGTTGGCTTCATTCAGATTCACCTAAAGTAACACAGACAAAATGCATTTAATACATTAAACACTGAGCCTTTGTACACAGATCAGCACAGTGTATTCATTTCTTTTTTCACAAGAAACTCATTTCCTCCCCCTCAGAGAAGAGCAGCTTACAAGAGTACAATATCATGAAAATTCTTCAGAAAGTGGCCTCTACCACCAACACATCACCACAGTTGTCTTTATATCACTATCTCACCACTGTCATTACCACCTCACCTTAGTCACCAACACCAAGACTACAATCAAAATTCAATAATTCCTACCTGCAGAAAAATGAGAAATTACACATTTTCTTTTCATTTTTTTCTTAAGGCAACCTAAATGTAAAAATTGAACAAATGTACCAGATATGTCACACTGTCATCTACTTACTGTTTTTATATCTTATGAGGTTGTATTTTTTAGGTTCAGTGGTTTTAATGCATTTTCTAGATCATATGTAGCCAACTTTCATAAAAAAAATTATGTGAGTTGTTAGTGTCTGCTATATCTATGAGGGAACAAGTATGTAAGAGATTATGAATGTAATGGTAATTCTAATTTGTGGTTTCAGAGTGATGACTCAAATTTGAGACATGACTTAAAACAGAGATCTATGTTCTTTGGCAAGAAATACCTCCAAAAGTCACCCTGCAGCTTAGCTGAGGGCACTTATAGCTGAAATAATACAGTAGCCTACACCAGTCTCAATTTGGTATGATTTTCATGTGCTCTGTTGATTTTTGGTACGATTTTTGTTAATACTGAAAAGCATTTCTCTTACTTTCATGGTAACCAACATTTTCCCAGATCAGCATAGCCCTCCTCACTAATCATTTTTTTTTGAAAGAGTTTCCCTTTGCTTTTACAATATCTTATATCTTCCTACATCAGCACAATCCAACCACAGAGTCAGATAAGTAAAGTTCTCAAGAAGAGCAAATTTTTGTCAGGAATCTAAACACCCTTTCAAAATAAGCTTCGATAACTTGTATAACACAATTCTGCAATAACAACAGGTCTCCATCATTTTACAAGGGCCTCTGGTATATTTAAGTGTGTCAAAAACTACATCATAAAGAAAAGAAATGGATACTTCCCTGAAAACAGCAGTAGACTGCCATACCATACATTCTAAAATGTGTAGGATCACAGAAAACACATGGAAGTTCAAGTGCATATAAGGGTTTAGTCAATGATGTCAGCCAAGAGGTAGTTGCTGACTGGATGAAGGCAGGCATGCTACATGATCAGTGACTGTGAATACATTAGGTCATTCACATAGAGTCACTGACTACAACTGCCTTCTCATCAAAATAAGAGGGCAGGCTGAATAGTGACCCATATATTTCCACAAAATATCTCATGCTTGTATGACAGACTGCAAGAAGAAAAATACTTTTTCTTATCTAAATAATGATACATCACTGAGAATCAAACATACCCGTTGCAAGATGGTAGCATTATCCCCTGCTCTGGACACCTCATTGTCATCCACTGATATGTGGAATCTACGTCGAAACTCATTTCGAAATTCATTTTGTGCAGACTCCATGCGCTGAAAGCGTTCCTGTTCATTATTGCCCTGGGAGCTGTGAAAGAGTGTGTTAAAAACTTTAACTAGTTTCCTTTCCACACACACACACACACACACACACACACACACACACACACACACACACACCAGGACATTTAAAAAATCTGGGGTAAACCATGGAAAGGACTGTGGGGCCTGGATGTGGATAGGGAGCTGTGGTTTCGGTGCATTACACATGACAGCTAGAGACTGAGTGTGAATGAATGTGGCCTTTATTTGTCTTTTCCAGACCCTACCTCACAGAAGGGGGGGTTGCTTCTTCCTGTGTGGCGAGGTAGCGACAGGAATGGAAGAAGGCAAGGAAGTGTGAATAAGCACATGTGTATATATGTATATGTCTGTGTATGTATTTGTGTTTATATGTTGACATGTATATGCATGTATATGTGCGTGTATGGGCATTTATGTATATGTACGTGTATGTGAGTGGATGGGCCATTCTTCATCTGTTTCCTGGTACGACTTCACTGATGCGGGAAACTGATTAAGTATAAGAAATAAACATGCATATATCAGTGGATGGGCCATACTTCATCTTTTTCCTGGCGCTACCTCGCTGACGTGGGAAACATACAGGCCCCACAGACCTTTCCATGGTTTACCCCAGACCCTTTACATGCCTTGGTTCATTCTATTGACAGCACGTTGACCCGGTATACCACATCGTTCCACTTCACTCCGTTCCTTGCACGCCTTTCACCATCCTGTATGTTCAGGCCCCGATTGCTCAAAATCTTTTTCACTCCATCCTTCCACCTCCAATTTGGTCTCCTGCTTCTCCTTCTTCCCTCCACCTCTGACATATATATCCTCTCTGTCAATCTTTCCTCACTCATTCTCTCCATGTGTCCAAACCATTTCAAAACACCCTCTTCTGCTCTCTCAACCACACTCTTTTTATTACCACACATCTCTCTTACCATTCCATTCCATTACTTACTCGATCAGACCACCTCATACCACATATTGTCCTCAAACATCTCATTTCCAACATATCCACCCTCCTCTGCACAACCCTATCTATAGCCCACGCCTCGCAACCATGTGACATTGTTGGAACCACTATTCCTTCAAACATACACATTTTTGCTCCAAAATAACGTTCTCGCATTCCACACATTCTTCAACGTTCCCAGAACCTTCCCTTCCTCCCCAACCCTGTGACTCACTCCCACTTCCATGGTTCCATCTGCTGCTAAGTCCACTCCCAGATATCTAAAACACTTCACTTCCCGTGTTTTTTTCCATTCAAACTTACCTCCCAATTAACTTGTCCCTCAACCCTACTGTACCTAATAACCTTGCTCTTAATCACATCCACTCTCAACTTTCTTCTTTCACACACTTTACCAAACTCAGTCACCAACTTCTGCAGTTTCTCACCAGAATCAGCCACTAGTGCTGTATCATCAGGGAACAACAACTGACTCACTTCCTAAGCTCTCTCATCCACAACAGACTGCATACTTGCCCCACTCTCCAAAACTCTTGCATTCACCTTCCTAACCACCCCATCCATAAACAAATTAAACAACCATGGAGACATCACAAACCCCTGCTGCAAACCGACATTCACTGGGAACCAATCTCTTTTCTCTCTTCCTACTCGTACACATGCCTTGCATCCTTGGTAAAAACTTTTCACTGCTTCTAGCAACTTACCTCCCACATCATATACTCTTAAAACCTTTCACAAAGCATCTCTATCCATCCTTTCATATGCCTTCTCCAGATCCATAAATGCTGCATACAAATCCATCAGTTTTTCTAAGTATTTCTCACATACATCCTTCAAAGCAAACACCTGATCCATGCATCCTCATCTTTCTCTGTTTCCTGGTGCTACCTCACTGACGTAGGAAACAGCAATCAAGTATAACAAAATAAAATAAAATAAAATAAGATAAAAAATAAATAACAATTCCCCACCACTTTCTCTGTCAGGCTTTTATTAAGTGTTACCAAATCATTCTTACTCATTCCATAACCTTCTCGCTCAAATTTGTCTTTGTTAAATTCCTTAGGTTCACATCTGACCAACTGTATACTATGTTTAAGTCCTTTTGTATTTCCATTCCATCAGCTTCTAGGGCTTCTGATACTGTAGTGTCACAAGCAAACCTCCTTACTCTGCTTTCTACTACTTCTCTGCTGATGTCTGATATCATTAATATCAAGAGAAATGATACTATAACACTAACACATTCCTCGTGGTACCCCGAATAAGATATCTTATTCATTAAACATGGCTCCATTTGCCACTACTTAGAACTTTTTGTTAGCTAAAAACTTTAATCCATCCTCCTATATTACCATTAATGTCAAGTTTAACTACTTTTTTTGGGAAAAATTCTATGGCTGACTTTGTCAAATGCTTTTGCAAAATCAAAAAACATTAAACACTGCATGAAACATTAATATATGTCACTGCAATGAGCTTCTAATTGGGTAAACATGCCATGTTGGCCCTCATTTATGTAGCTGTTCTTGATGAAATGTTCTAATATGTGCCCTTTTCACACTCATTAATACATGTTAAGTCACGCTAAGTGGTGTGTAAGTGTACTGCTTAGGTATTAGCTTGGATCCTCCTTTACATACTGGCATTGTATATGCTTTTTTGTTAATTTTGCTTTCATCCACAATTTGTCTCATTTATAACATCAATGGTTTTGCTATTGCTTTATATGTCTTCTTTAGGAAGATGGCTGGGATTCCAACTAGTCTGGAGATGAATTTTCTCTGAGCTGCTCAATTGCTGATCATATCATTTTCTGATTTCTCAATATATGTGAGTACATTTTCATAATGCTGGTGAAACAGTTCATCATTTACTTTCTTGTTACTCTGTAAGCTGTTCAATTAACAACAAGCATATTTCCTTGGGTTACTTTCAATTTTTCGCACTTTCAAGAGTCCAATTTCTGAGACATGATCGCAAAGGAAAAGGCATGGAAAGTGTTTCCAGCAATGAAAGGAGCTCATGTTAAGGCCCACCAGAGGAAGATACAAAAAAGATTATACAAAACACAATGAAAAAGCTGGAAAATTCCTGAGGTGAATCAGTAAACTAAATTTTCCAGGTGCAGGAAGCAGCATGGAGACAGACAAAAAAGTGATCACAGTTAGCTGAACCACTTTTAAGGAGCTGCTATAAACAACATTAAAATTCTCTAACCCCATTATGTAAGTATATATAAAAATGCAGTCTGAAAAATATACATGTTCCAACTACTCAGCAAAAACATATCAAGTGAAAATGCGTGTCACTTGTTTATGCCACTCCAACTTACCATAGCCAAACACTTAATAGGTACTGGGCATCACAATTAACCTTAAAAGCAATACTTCTTATAAAAAGATGCTAAAACTGTTTGATTCTATTATGTATATAAACATGCAGTGTGAAAAAATATACATGTAATAGTCACTAGGCAAAAAATAAGTGAAAATGCATGAATCATCTGTTATTGGCTTTTCAACAACTTACCACACAACCAAGCTCCTCATAGGCAGTGGGTATCACAATCTTCTGAGCAATACTTCTTTATCATATCAAAACTAAAATTAGAAGAGACTGAATATAATATCTCAAAATCAAAAAAGGTATGTAACTAGTTGTGGTGTGCAAAGCATAAAGCCATTACAAAGTAAGGACAAAAAATGTATATGACATTATAATACTCTTCAAGGGTGTGGAGTGAATTCATAATGGTGCCTCCCATTACTGAAAGTACCCAGGAATCCTTCTAGTAAGAATGAGTCCTGCTGAGCTAAAGAAGTATTGTTGACATCCTACTTAAATGATTTGAAGGAACAACTATTTTGATTATCTTCAAACAATATGAAGTGAATCTTAATACAAAAGCTTTGTTTTACAAGGTCAACATAACAAGATATGCATCTGTACCTGGTTGGACGTTCCCACTGTGTAGTTCGGGCATTGTGATTAACGTAGTAAGTTCGCCCATTGGCATCCTGTCGCTCCTCCCATCCATCAGGCAGAGGACTCTGACCATCATTTGGTACCAGAACTGGCTGTATGGAAATCAAGGCCTTCAGGATTTAGCTAAAGACATGTTAACCTTCAAAAATTTAACACTTCCTGAAAGTGTTTAATGATAAAAGCCTGTGTGACAAATAAAGATGCATAAAGTTCATATGATTACTCAATTCATTCAGAAGAACTTTACCAATTTTACAACCCTACTGAAAGAGTAGGGAACTGTATATGAAGATTTCAATTACCTATTTGTACAGTACAGGGAGAAAGTTTTACACACGTGAGGACCTATCTTCTGAACTTTCTCTACAATCATACAACTTTTAAACTTTTGTATGCTAACAGCTTACATAATTACCTCAATCATTTATTCTTAACAAATTTCTTGCTTAACTTCATGTTATGATCCTTGGTTGCTCCATCTTTCAAAAATCTGTTCATTTTTGAAGTTATCAAACTTGTTTAAAGATTTAAAGAATGTGATCAAGTTACCCCTTATTCTCCTCTTTATAATGATGGACAAATTTATGATCTCTAATCACTCACTGTAATTCATCTCTCTCTTATTTCTGGAAGAGATGTGTCGAAATACAGCATGACTGGACACAATAATCGTGGTATGGCACAAGCACCTAAATTACTCCCATCTTTTCATTATAACACATGCCTCTGAGATATACCATGAGCACACCTGGCCAAACAGTGTTGGTGCCATCCATGCCACCCCGACCACCATGTCAGCTCTCTGCTTGCATTCAGTGAGTATGGACATGTCATATCCGGCTCATATAATTCCACACTTGTGCCCACATGTACAAGTCAACACTATGGCAAAGCATCCAGCAGGTTCCCCTACTACAGTGAACCTGCCATGAGGGTAAGAAAGATCTTTAACTCGATAGAATATGTCAGAATACTGGATGAACTCCAGCATGGGTCTAGCACTTCAGCAGCTGCTCACTGTTATAGGCTTAATGAAAGCAGCATCCCCATCAAGCTGAGAAGTGAATCAATCAAAAAAGCCTTTTCTCAGCCAGCTATTTCAAAGGTAACATTGTATCTGAAGCTGCCAGTACAACAAAACTCTGAAATGTGCTAATCAGTTGGAACAGGCTGAAAGTAACCAAAATGTACCGGAATAACAAAGTGTATAACATCTAAATTGCCTAAGCTTTGTTCAAATGAGATGATAGATCAACACTCGATACAAAAAAAAAGATTCACAGCCATGAACCTTATACTTCTAACCATATTTCCTTTTCAACACTTATATTCACATTACAATAAAAACATTCTTAAACAACAAGAATCAAACACTGCTTTGGTGATGAAGTTTAGTATGAATTTCTTACCTGAGCAGGAGATTCTTCATGGCCGCTACTGTTATCAATGCTCACCACCTCCCAACCAGCCTCCTCTGGAGTCTGTTCTCCTGAGGCTCCACTGCTGCTTGCTCCATCATCAACAATGTAAGCTACATACAACTGCAGGTGTCCCTTAACTCGTGACCTTGTGCTGCAAAACATGTTTACACTTAAAAGTGTTGGCCCTCTAGTTCAGTAATCAAAGTTCAGCAAATGCATTCATTCGTTCATAATTACTCCAAGACCAGCTTCTTTCAAAGAGACCTGTGTTACTCAGGACCTTTCTCAAGGCTCTTGCAGCCAAAGATTTTAACCATATATAGCATTCCTTAGCCCATGGGTGCACAATCAGGAGCCCATGAACATAAGGCATGCAGCTTGGAATACCCAATGCAAGATTGACCAAAACATCATCAAACTACCAATTACTGTTTCTATGAATGATTGCCTCAAGACCAGTATCCAAACTTGTGTGAGTAAGCTCCTACTTGCATGTGCTTATTCAGCTCCAATTATATCTGCAAACAACTTTCTCTCATGAACCATAGTAAGCTTGAATGATGATCTATACCCTGCTCTGCACCTGGTGATTACAAAAAGTTGATCCCAATATCAAGAAATTTGTTCAGAAAATGTAGCACCAAGATTCACACTTCAAAGCCATACTTTGACTTGGAAGAGCATTCTTCTTTTTCTGTATTAGTTTTGGCCTAATGAACAATCAATATTCTCTTGCTGATAGGTACTTGTAGAGGATAAGCTGTAGCTCTACAGCACTGAAAATGCCTTCAGGACTTCGGTCATATCAGATGATTAATCTATCCATCTGTATTTCTGATGCCTGTTGTCTTCTAGAACTCCCTCAAGAGGGGGGCCACAGCAACAGTCTCCATAAATAGTGAACTCGAGTGCCATTTCTTAGCCTTTAGTGCTTTACCCTTAACAGGCCACTAGCACAGGGCAAGTCTAGCACAGTGTTTGTAGAGACTCTTACATAATGATCCTACAGACTACTTCTGCCTAAAGCTCCTGCCTAATGTTCCTACCTGCAGTTTCTACCTACTGTTTCTGCCTAAATGTTCCGACCTACTACATCTACCTTTTGCTGCTACCATTTTGCCAAAAGGCAGGGCTAGCACACAGCGCCCACCA
Source organism: Panulirus ornatus (assembly GCF_036320965.1). Classification (NCBI taxonomy): domain Eukaryota; kingdom Metazoa; phylum Arthropoda; class Malacostraca; order Decapoda; family Palinuridae; genus Panulirus; species Panulirus ornatus. The sequence continues at coordinate 30,490,094 of NC_092271.1, read as the reverse complement.
AAGGAAAATCTAGAGTTATGAAGAATGAGTTGTGTGAGTTAAGAGTTGTCAAGTGTTATGTGTGACATGTAGAGGTTGTATGTTTGAGGAAAGAACACCAATAGTCCATGTGTGGTGCAGAAAGAAAATGATGGCTAGCTACCTGGGTCAGAGGAGTGCAACTTGAAAACCAATGAAGTGCTGGCACACTAGGCAGCTGTCATTAACCCTCCTGATACCCAGGCAGGAAGCACTGGTAATATACCTCCCTAGTCGTTGGCTCCCTACCAACTACTACTACCTACTTACTACCCTCTTACTATCATAAGATGTGATACTCCTGCCCTTTTGCCTGATGTGTGAATGGATCCATAACCATGTTTCTTACTTTCATTGCAGGATTAGAGATTTTGTCTTCTGGTATTATTTGAGAAAGATGATTTATGGTTACTCCATGACACTAAGAACAGCTTTATCTGGTCAGAATATAGTAGATGGCAAAGATAATTCCAAGGAAGCTATACCCTTCAAATAATTTTGGAAAGATTTCTTTGACTTTGTAGATATTTCTGCTCTTTGTGAATAATGTCCTTTCCTCAAAGAGCATTCTGTTAAATGTAGAACTAATATAGAGAATCTTGGAATGCGTTAAAACAGCCTTCAGCTCCACATAGAGATACTTTAATGTAGTCTCTGTTATCTCAGCAAGAGTGCAGATGACAGGTTCTGGCTTGTTTTGATAAAGGAGAACAGTTAGAGTTATACTGCAATCTTCACCTGTGTTACAACCATTTTTTCTCTTGAGGTTGTTTAGAAGGTTCTTGGACTTAGATATTCAAGAACCATCAGACTGAAGAAAATCTTTAACTAACCCTTTGAAGGAAACTGCAGGGAGGAGATTGTGAGTAGGAGCTATCTTACATATACTCATAAAGTAATAGTTCTAGATGGCTTTTCTGCTCCTTCCTTACTTGTTTAGGAAGACCCTTAGTATACCTGAGTCTGAGTATGCCAAAGGCAGAAGTGTCATTTCAAGGCCAAGATGGGTCTTCAGGCAAATTCCCCTTGAAATTCATTATCCAGAAAAAAAAAAACTGTCCACAAAAAACATGCCAGCTTCCCCCGCAGTACCACAAAAATACACAAAAAAAGTCACAGTTACATTTTAGTACTTTGTTATGTCCCCTCTGGCCTTAATTAACATCTGCAGACATGTGTGCTTGGAACTGGCAAGGTTCCTGGAGTATTCCTGGACCATGTATTGGGTTTCCTAAATGAAGCAAGGCATTGATGAGTTGTTGCAGGAGGAAAGCTTGACTTTCATATCGTTCCAGCAGTTCTCAATTGGGGTAAGGTCTGAGGAGTTCCTAGGCCACTCCAGCAGCTAAATATTTTTCTCTGATAATAATTTCGTCACCTTTCTAGCCTTACAGCAGGGGGAAATATCCTGCATAAAGTGATCACACCCACAAACCTCATACATGGGAAGCAGGTGGTTCTCTAGCACTGTCTTGTACTTCCATCCATTCATTGCAGTGTTTTTAGGTAAGAAATTCAACCCACCCTTATTCATTACATCACTTAAGCAACTCCAGATCATCTAACTATCTCTATCTCCTTAGCCTTCAGTGCCTCACCCTTAACAGGCCACTAGCAGAAGGCAACTCTAGTGTAGTGTTTGCAAAAGCTCCTACGCAATGTTCCTCCTGACCACTTCTACCTAATGTTCCTACCAACTATATCTACCTACTGTTTCTACCTAATGCTCTTGCCTAAATGTTCCTACCTACTATTTCTATCTACTGCTCCTACCATTTTGCCGAAAGGTAGGGTTAGCGGGGCTAGTAAATAATGCTGACGGCTGAAAAATCTAGAGTTACAAAGAATGAGATGTGTAAGTTCAGGCCCCGATTACTCATAATCTTTCACTCCATCCTTCCACCCCCAATTTGGTCTCCTTTCTCCTTGTTTCTTCCACTTCCAACACATATATCCTCTTTGTCAACCTTTCCTCACTCATCCTTTCCATATGTCCAAACAATCATCCATATATAGCTAACACTAAACTTTCACAAGAAAATTATGAGTGGAAGAAAAAAAAAATATAACACTAAACTTTCACCAAGAAAATTATGAGTGGAAGCAAAATATCTGGCTGCTACAGCATACATCTGGGAGTATAGAGAGAGCTATATAACACTAAAAATAAGAATATGTTAATAAGTAAGGACAGCCAAATCCAACTGAGTCCTATACTATCAACGTCAGGAAAGATTACATTTTCATTACTAAATATGCTTAAAAAATTTTAAATTTTCATAATTCTTGCCACTCAAGGGTGTAGGCCACAAAACTAACTAGCGGCAGTGAGTAGGTTAAACAAAAGAGCATAATGAGTTTCCATGCTTACAGGCAGACTAGTTTCTACAAAAAAAATGTGCTAATCAAATCTGTGTATATCAGCCAAATGCATAGTAGAGGTTATTCTTGCTGAAACAGAAGCATGTATCCCTTCTTCCTCCAATCCATGGTTCAACCATTCCTGTTCTGAGGTCATTCTGGCATGGGATCAGGCATATCAGCCTTAGAAAACCTCTCCTTCCTCTGGCTCCCATTCATTTTCTATCACTGCTCATAATCATTGCAAGTGTTATCCCAAGCATACCTCTCACCCCCTTGAAAGTTCATGCCCAAAACATATAAAATCTTTTTCACTTTATCCTTTCCAATTTGCTCTCCCCCTTCTCCTTGTCCCCTCCTCTTCTGATACATAAATCCTCCATGTCAACCTCCCCTTACTCATTCTGTCCATATGTCATTACCATTGCAGCACACACTCTTTAACTCTCTCAATCACACTCTTATTAACAAATCTGTCTCAAATCCTTTTATAACTTAATCAAACTTCCTCTACCACAAATTGTCTTCAAACATATCATTTCAAATACATCCACCTTCCTCTAGGAATTCTCACCAATAGTCCATGTCTTGCATACATACAACATTGTTGGGATAACTATGCTTTCAAATATACCTAATTTTGCCCTTCCAGATGATGACCTCTCTTCTCTCATACTTATCAATAGTCCTACAACGTTTAACCCCTCACCCAGCCCGACTTACATCTGCTCCCATGCCTTCCATTCACAGCCATGTCCATCCTCAGGTATATAAAACAATCCAATTACTCCATATTTCCTTCATTTACTCACATCCAATCTAACCAGTTCCTCTACACATTAAAACCTAATATTCTTTCTTCTATTCATATTTCCTCTCAACTTCCCCTTTTCACACACTCTCCCAAACTCATACACTCAAATGAACCAACAGTGCCCTGTGTCATCTGCAAACAACAAATGACTCACTTCCCAGTCCCTCTTCATCCCCAACAGACTGCATATTCACCCCTCTCTCCCAGACCTTTCCATAAATCTCCCTCACAACCCCATCCAAAAACAAATTAATCAGCCATGGAGACATGACACACCCCTGCTGTAGACCTACCTTCACCTGGAACCATTCACCGTCCTCTCTACCGAGTAGCACACATGCCCTCCACTCTTGATTATAACTCCTCACAGCTTCCAATAACTTTCCTTCTACACTATACATTCCTCAACAAAGCATCTTCATCATCCCTATCATATGCTTTCTCAAGATCTACAGATCCCACGTACAAATCCTTCTGTTTCTCTATGTATTTTTCACCCTCATTCTTCAAAGTAAACATCTGATCCACACATCCTCTACCACTCCAGAAACCACAATGTTCCTATCCAGCCTGATCCCTGTGCATGCCAACAACCTCTCAATCACCACTCTTCCACACAACTTACCAGGTAGAGTCAACAAACTTATACCTATGTAGTTCAAACAATGAACACTGCCCCAGTTGCCTTTGTAAAATAGCACTATATATGCCTTCTGCCAATCTTCAGACCCCGAACCACCCAATCAACAACAAAGTTATCCCAAAAAATTAAACTACATTACTATCTATTCAAGCTTTGTGACATTTCGTTCATGCCCCAGAAATGGAGGGGGGAGGGAAACAAGGAGGAAACTGAAGGATGGTGGAGTGAAGGTAGCTTTTGGGTACCAGGGCCTAAACATTCACTACAGTAAGAGGCACACATGGTATAATAATAAATTGGATTAATGCGGTATACAGGGGTATTGTTCTGTTATTGGGCTAAATCAGGGCATGTGAAGCTAACAAAGTAAACCATGGAATAGACAGAGGGGCTAGGCTCTGGATGTTAGGCACTGGTTTAGTAGATTATGAGGAATAGATATAACATACCGCAATTTACCTAAATAATCCTAATATACAAGACATCACATGTACTCATTATGATACAAGTCTTAAAGATTCACTCTCATCTTACTTCAGTTAAAAAAAATAAGTGCAACTGCACATAATTACCTTCTTGGCTGAAGTCTATAGTGTCGATGAGGAATCTGTCGACCTTCTACCTCGCGAGGTAGACTGATCAGAGGCAATTCTACTAAACCCAGGAAGTCATCACGAGTCAATCGATTTTCATCAAACACTTCTAATATAAGCTTGTGTTCTGCTGGTTTCACCTGTATAAGATATTCAAAGTCATCTAAACTAATCAAAATAATGCTGATCTTAAAAAGTTTACTGGTCCCATTTGAATTACTGTTTAATCTACTTATAAATAGGAATATGGTTATGAAAAGAAACGGCAAGAGCATTTGAACTCACTAAAAACTATTCTTTCGGTACTTTATGATTCTAGCAATAAAAATCTGAATGACTTTTCTTCACAATACTGAACCATCCTGTACCACAGAGATTCCAATAATAAAACTCTGTATAACCTTTCATCACAACATTGAATAATCATGTACCACAGTAAGATATCAACCTTACAGCATAGCCACATAAAATCCTTCAGAACCCTGCTCTAACTCAAGAAAATATAGAGCTGATGCTCTGAGTTAAAGCAGGTCTCACAGCTCCCTAATTTAGTCTAATTTTGCCAGAAAAATGCCTTCCTTATATATTTCAGGAAACAATAAGAATTGGAGGGTATTACACAAATTAGAAAATATCATTTACAATGATATTCATCATAAAGAAGCATATTTGGGCATCAAAATCTTTTCTGCTCACTCCTGCTGAGGGCTACCACATCCCTCCCTCACAATCAACATACCTTTCCAACCCTGGCTACCACAACCTCCCTCACCACTACCACTCCTCCCCTCTCAGGCTACCAAACCCTCCATCATTATCACCATGTCCTCCTTCCCTGGCTATCACATCCTTCCTCATCACCATCACTAACTAAAGAGATTATGATATCTAAAGATGGGTAGAATATAACTTGATGGACTGAGAAATTTGTATAAAAAAGTTACAAGACAATAAATCTTATCTCATCGCCTAAATACAGAAGCCTTACAAGAAAAGGAACAGAGAATGAGGTAAACATCAAATATTTATGAATTATTAAACATGAAAAACTTGAATTTCAGGATTATATTGAAAAGACAGTACTTTCAAGCCAAATAAGGATGGAATAATACCAAAAGCAATTGTAACAACAGGCAAACAAATGCTGAAAATGTTTACTGTACATACTGTATAGGAAAAAACTTGAACAGAACTGGACTGTACAATCACCAGTAAAACTGAGAGAATTAAACAAAATAGAGAGAATACAGAAATACTTCACAAGTGAAATAAACAGACTACAGCATATGAATTAACATGAAAGATTAAAAGAGCTAGAGCTGCACATTCTAGAAAATCAAAGGGAAATATATATGATAATATATCCCCGGGGATAGGAGAGAAAGAAAACTTCCTCGTGTTCTCTGCATGTCACATAAAGTGACTGAGAGGGGCAGGAGCAGGGGTGCTGGAAACCCTCCCCACCTTCTATTTCAATTTCTAAAAGTTGGAACAAGATTGAGCCAGGTGAGGGATGCTCATCCTCCTTGAAGGCTCAGGATGGAGTGTCTGTGTTTGGATGTAACCAAAATCAGGAGGGAAAGATGCATAGTATGTCTAAGGGAAGGAACATGGATGATCTAGCTCTGAGTGAAACAAAGCAGAAGGATAAGGGGAAAGAATGGTTTAAGAATGTCTTAGGGAAAAGTCTAGGGTCTGTGTGAGACTGAAAGCTAAGGAAGGGGTAGAAATTCCATTGTATGAAGAGTTGTAGAAGTGGTGAAAGAGTGTAAAGAAGTGAGCTCCAGGATGGTGTGGGTAAAAATGGATGTGGATAATGAGAGGTGGTTAATTATTGGCGGTTAAGCACTTGGCAGCCAAAAGGATGAAGAAGAGAAGTGAGTGTTCGGGGAACAGATGAGCGAAAGGATCTGTATAGCTGGTGCAAGAGAGATTGGGTAATAGTGATGGGTGATTCCAATGCAGATTCAGGTAATGTGGCAGTTGAGGGTATAACTGGAGGATCAAGGGGAATTGTGCAGGGTAAATGAAGGTGAAGTTGTGAAGTTGTGTGCTGATAAAGAACTGGTGATTAGTAAAACCTGGCTTAAAAAGGGGAAATATATAAGCTGAATGAGTGTGTTAGTGTTTTTGATGCACGAGACCGGGTTATAGTGATGGGTGATTTGAATGCAAAGATGAGTAATGTGGCAGTTGAGGGAATAATTGGTATACATGGGGTGTTCAGTGTTGTAAATGGAAATGGTGAAGAGCTTGTAGATTTATGTGCTGAAAAAGGACTGGTGATTGGGCATACCTGGTTTAAAAAGCAAGATATACATAAGTATACGTATGTAAGTAGGAGAGATGGCCAGAGAGCGTTATTGGATTACGTGTTAATTGACAAGCGCGTGAAAGAGAGACTTTTGGATGTTAATGTGCTGAGAGGTGCAACTCGAGGGATGTCTGATCATTATCTTGTGGAGGCTAGATTTGTATGGGTTTTCAGAAAAGAAGAGTGAATGTTGGGGTGAAGAGGGTGGTGAGAGTAAGTGAGCTTGGGAAGGAGACTTGTGAGAGGAAGTACCAGGAGAGACTGAGTACAGAATGGAAAAAGGTGAGAACAATGGAAGTAAGGGGAGTGGGGGAGGAATGGGATGTATTTAGGGAATCAGTCATGGATTGCGCAAAAGATGCTTGTGGCATGAGAAGAGTGGGAGGTGGGTTGATTAGAAAGGGTAGTGAGTGGTGGGATGAAGAAGTAAGATTAGTAATGAAAGAGAAGAGAGAGGCATTTGGACGATTTTTGCAGGGAAAAAATGCAATTGAGTGGGAGATGTATAAAAGAAAGAGACAGGAGGTCAAGAGAAAGGTGCAAGAGGTGAAAAAGAGGGCAAATGAAAGTTGGGGTGAGAGAGTATCATTAAATTTTAGGGAGAATAAAAAGATGTTCTGGAAGGAGGTAAATAAAGTGCATAAGACAAGGGAGCAAATGGGAACTTCAGTGAAGGGCGCAAATGGGGAGGTGATAACAAGTAGTGGTGATGTGAGAAGGAGATGGAGTGAGTATTTTGAAGGTTTGTTGAATGTGTTTGATGATAGAGTGGCAGATATAGGGTGTTTTGGTCGAGGTGGTGTGCAAAGTGAGAGGGTTAGGGAAAATGATTTGGTAAACAGAGAAGAGGTAGTAAAAGCTTTGCGGAAGATGAAAGCCGGCAAGGCAGCAGGTTTGGATGGTATTGCAGTGGAATTTATCAAAAAAGGGGGTGACTGTATTATTGACTGGTTGGTAAGGTATTTAATGTATGTATGACTCATGGCGAGGTGCCTGAGGACTGGCGGAATGCGTGCATAGTGCCATTGTACAAAGGCAAAGGGGATAAGAGTGAGTGCTCAAATTACAGAGGTATAAGTTTGTTGAGTATTCCTGGTAAATTATATGGGAGGGTATTGATTGAGAGTGTGAAGGCATGTACAGAGCATCAGATTGGGGAAGAGCAGTGTGGTTTCAAAAGTGGTTGAGGATGTGTGGATCAGGTGTTTGCTTTGAAGAATGTATGTGAGAAATACTTAGAAAAGCAAATGGATTTGTATGTAGCATTTATGGATCTGGAGAAGGCATATGATAGAGTTGATAGAGATGCTCTGTGGAAGGTATTAAGAATATATGGTGTGGGGGGCAAGTTGTTAGAAGCAGTGAAAAGTTTTTATCGAGGATGTAAGGCATGTGCACGTGTAGGAAGAGAGGAAAGTGATTGGTTCTCAGTGAATGTAGGTTTGCGGCAGGGGTGTGTGATGTCTCCATGGTTGTTTAATTTGTTTATGGATGGGGTTGTTACGGAGGTGAATGCAAGAGTTTTGGAAAGAGGGGCAAGTATGAAGTCTGTTGGGGATGAGAGAGCTTGGGAAGTGAGTCAGTTGTTGTTCGCTGATGATACAGCGCTGGTGGCTGATTCATGTGAGAAACTGCAGAAGCTGGTGACTGAGTTTGGTAAAGTGTGTGAAAGAAGAAAGTTAAGAGTAAATGCGAATAAGAGCAAGGTTATTAGGTACAGTAGGGTTGAGGGTCAAGTCAACTGGGAGGTAAGTTTGAATGGAGAAAAACTGGAGGAGGTAAAGTGTTTTAGATATCTGGGAGTGGACCTGGCAGCGGATGGAACCATGGAAGCGGAAGTGGATCATAGGGTGGGGGAGGGGGCGAAAATTCTGGGAGCCTTGAAGAATGTATGGAAGTCGAGAACATTATCTTGGAAAGCAAAAATGGGTATGTTTGAAGGAATAGTGGTTCCAACAATGTTGTATGGTTGTGAGGCGTGGACTATGGATAGAGTTGTGCGCAGGAGGATGGATGTGCTGGAAATGAGATGTTTGAGGACAATGTGTGGTGTGAGGTGGTTTGATCAAGTAAGTAACGTAAGGGTAAGAGAGATGTGTGGAAATAAAAAGAGCGTGGTTGAGAGAGCAGAAGAGGGTGTTTTGAAATGGTTTGGGCACATGGAGAGAATGAGTGAGGAAAGATTGACCAAGAGGATATATGTGTCGGAGGTGGAGGGAACGAGGAGAAGTGGGAGATCAAATTGGAGGTGGAAAGATGGAGTGAAAAAGATTTTGTGTGATCAGGGCCTGAACATGCAGGAGGGTGAAAGGGGGGCAAGGAATAGAGTGCATTGGATCGATGTGGTATACCGGGGTTGACGTGCTGTCAGTGGATTGAATCAGGGCATGTGAAGCGTCTGGGGTAAACCATGGAAAGCTGTGTAGGTATGTATATTTGCGTGTGTGGATGTATGTATATACATGTGTATGGGGGTGGGTTGGGCCATTTCTTTCGTCTGTTTCCTTGCGCTACCTCGCAAACGCGGGAGACAGCGGCAAAAAAAAAAAAAAAAAAAAAAAAGTTTATCTGGAGTAGGAAAGATGGTACACAGGATTTACTGGATTGCAAGGAAAAGAGAGACTCTTGGATGTGAATGCACAAAGACGGAAAGCTGATGGGATGTCTGACCATTACTTGGTATAGATGAGGGTAAAGATGTGTAGAGGTTTTCAGAAAAGAGGAAATGATATGGATGAGAAGAGGGTGGTGAAAGTAAGAAAGCTTGGAAAAGAGGCTTGCATGAAGAGATACCAGACGTTGAGTGTAAAATGGCAAAAAAGTAAGGGTAAATGAAGCTATGGGAGTGGGTAAAGAATAGGAAGTATTTAAGGAAGCAGTTGCCATGAACAGAACTGTGTGGCATGCAGAAGGTGGGAAAAGGGCAGATAACAAAGGGTAGTGAATGTTGGGATAATGAATTAAGTTGCTAGTGAAAGAGAAAAGCAAGGTTCAAGGGTAGTACTAACGGAAGGAGCGAAAAAGATTGGAGATGTGCAGAAGAAAATGGCATGAGGTCAAGAGGAAGGTATAAGTGCTGAAAAGAAGGCAGATGTGAGCTAAGAGTGAATGAGTGTCAGCAAATGTTGTGGAAGGAGGTTGGCAGTATGAGAAAAAACTGAAAACATTGGAGAACGGGGTAAATTGGGAAGTGGTAATAGGCAATGATAAGGTGAAGAGGAGATGTAGTGAGAACTCTGAAGGACTAATGAATGTGTTTAATGACTGGGAGGCAGAAGTAGGATGTTTGGGTAGAAGAGGATGTATGTTTTTGGTGATGGGATGCATGACATATTCATGTTTATTCTTCCTTATGACTCTCCTATTAAAATTTCCTTCAGGCACATTAATCCTTACCCAGTATCTTTTTCTAGCTGTTTCCCTCCAGCATGATGCCAGAAGGAATGGAGGTTGGGGTGAGAGCCTTTGCTTAGCTATTCTTTTCTTTAACTGCTTTTAAGAGGAGTGCAATTCTTTTTTTAAGTAAAGCTAAGGCCACACCACCTTATTTGGGCCTTGGGTCTATGTATCTATGAATGTAACTCTGTGTATGAGAGGTATGCAAAGTGAGTCATGGCAAATGGTTTAGTGAAAAGAGAGGAGGTTGTGAAAGCCTTGTGTAAGATGAAATGTGGCATTGCAGCTGGAGTGGATGGTATTGCCAGTGAAAATCTTTAGAAAGTGGGTGACTGTGTTGTGGATTGATTTATCAGGAATTTTCCAGTATGTATGAACCATTGAACCATGGTGAAGTTCCTGAGGACTGGTGGAATGCACATATGGTGACAATGTATAAAAGGCTATAGAGACAAAGGCAAATGTTTGAATTACAAAGGCATAAGTTTCTTGAGAGCACATAGTAAGTTGCATGGAATAGTAGTGTTTGGGAGGAAGGTGGTGTGTATCAGGAGGTCATCAAATGGGTCTTCAGACAGGTTCACCTCTTTGCTAATCAGGGAAAACAGGGAATCAGAAGGCTGAAGACTGCAGCATCTATAACTGCTTTCCTCTGTCAAGAGAAGACAGCCTGTCATCTGCATAGGTTCTTAGATATCATAAACAGCAAAAAAGTCTTTCTGCTTGGAGCTGAAAATTGTTTTAAAGACATGCCCCAAGACTCTCCCAAAGAACTTTTGCTTAATCAAATGATGTCAGTTAGAAAAGGAATCACAAAATATGGAAAAATCAGAGAGACTTTAAGTAAACTTTCCATAATAATATACAAGAAAGAGGATGAATTAACATAGAATAAGTCAATATCTCCATAGCTCACTTAACTTCTCAAGTCCTGGGAAAATGCTGTTCAGTTTAAAACAGGGGGAACTCCACCCTTCCTTTATCACTGAAACCTCTCTAAAGAAAGTCCAAGAAAGATTAAGCATTCTAAATCAACAAAATTATAAAATGCTAAAGACAATATTGGATTGATTTTTATTTTGAGAAGAAATTCTGTTTCCACAATTTAGTAAACATCATAATTAGCCAGAAAATCTTGCAAGGGAAAAAGGTTGTCAGGAAGGCCAAAGAAAATCCTGTCTCTCCCTAAAGGTAGTGCTGATGACACTAGGAACCTGGATAATCTCTTCAAAGAATACTGAGATTTGCTGTCTGATCTCTGTGAGGGTTTGCTTAGCATCAAATGGCTCCAACTTCCAAAGAAAAGGTTGTGGTGCTATAGTAAGAAATTCAAAAACAATCTAAACCAAGCTCCTTTTGAAATGATATCTAATTATAAGAAACACCAGGCAGCAGGTGGGCTACTTGAAAAGCATCAAAATTTATGGAGAATGGAGGTTCAACTCTTCTCCAAGACAACGTGGTCTCTAAAACAGATTCTACTGATGGAGCTTCATTATATGAAATCTCAGTCAGAGTCCCACAACCAAAAGGCTTGGGAAGGGACCTGTATCTTCCCAGGACCTGGCAGGGACTCTTGGCTCAAAGGAGGGGACAGCAATATTTCATTTGAATGAATGCAATTGGAGTGAGGAACACAAAAGCTTGCAGGTGTAAAGCCAAGCTCCTTTTGAAATGATATCTAATTATAAGAAACATCAGGCAGCAAGTGGGCTACTTGAAAAGCTCTGAGCATCAAAATTTATGGAGAATGGAGGTTCAACTTTTCTCCAAGACAAAGTGGTCTCTAAAACAGATTCTACTGATGGAGCTTCATTATATGAAATCTCAGTCAGAGTCCAACAACCAAAAGGCTTGGGAAGGGACCTGTATCTTCCCAGGACCTGGCAGGGACTCTTGGCCTAAAGGAGGGGACAGCAATATTTCATTTGAATGAATGCAATTGGAGGGAGGAACACAAAAGCTTGCAGATGTGAAGCAGGATCCTTGGAGATTTACCATAATCCCTCAGCTGTACTGGATTTAATGGATATATTTTCATACTGGCTTTAGTTTTGAAAGGAGCTCCTTTCCCTCTTGATAAAGGAACACTAACAGGAGGATCTTAAAAGCATGAAAGGGTTTGCTTGCACAGAATTTGGAATGAACCTAGCTGTCTGGTAACTTGTGGGTTGAGGAAAGATCCAGGGACATTCTCAACTGGTGAGGTATCTAAAGTTTTATGCCTAAAATCCTGAATTAACTGTCAGTTGATCCATGGAAATCATGGGAACTCCACTCTTCTTTGCCTTTGTTTCACATGGTGGGCTCACGCAAAATCTGCTCTTTCCTTTAAAACGGCAAACTGAGGGAGCAGACATTGTCAAAAAAAACCTGCCAGCAGAACTAAGTGCCAAAACCTACCTTCAACACATAAAGCATATCTTAAAGATGAGGTATTCTGAAGAACAGCTGCCATTGTGAATACAACTCACATACTCCCTCCAGTGCATCCAGGTGAGGTATATCATCATTTATACGTGGAAAACCCTAAGAGGTAAGGTCCACAACTTCAACTTGGAAATAACAATCTATTGGCATTACAGGCTCGGAAGGCTTTGTAAAATACTACCCTTGAAATCCGAAGGTGAGATACTAACAAAAAGAGAGAGAACACCTACAATCTATGTTTCTGCCAAATTCAAAATATTAACTGATGAAGCTGGCCTTTTTCTGGTATAAAGCTGTATTGTTATGAACTTCTTTCATAATTTCAAGAACATATCATGAACAGCTTTTGTGAAAAAATGAAACCCCAAAAATTCTTCCATAAAATGTCCCAACTTTTGATGATAATATATATAATAATATCGATTGCATGCTAATTACCTGCATACACACCTGTAAAACAACCCATTTAAACTCTCAAATACATGGAAAATACTGTACTGCATGTAGAATATTTTGAGAAATTATTCTTTGAAAGTTTTATGACCCTAAAATTTCCATATCTTCCCTCGTCATCAACTCAGGGGACATAAAGTTGATGCTCCTTTTATTGATCTACTGACAGAATGAAAATCGGTTCATAACTTTCCAAGTAATATACTTCTGAATTTCTAAAATCAGCGTCTAAAGTTCTGGCATACATCTCTGCCCTTAACTTTTTAGTATCAAGTTTTACAGTAACAGTAAAATATCAGAAGTTGATTTAGGCAATTCTACATAATGCTGAATGCAAAGAAGGCTCTTGGTCCCCTCCGTTTTCAAGGTTGTCAGACCTTCGTCCATCGCCTCTCCCTTGGAGTCACGCATCTGCCAGTAAGCAGAACATGCTTTCCTGTCAACATCAATCTTCCAGAGTTTCTTCTGGGATACATGCATCTCACAAATGCTGAACAAACTTTACAAAACTTGATAAAAAACAGCTTTAGAAATATCGAAAGTCTGCACAGACCCCATGATCCCTGAGTGCAGCGTGCAGGTAGTAATAAAAGTTTGATTTAAAGGGCAGCAAAATTCTAGTTTATAAAAGTCTGCCATCACATCGTACAGAATGCATTTTCTCTTTACTATGAATATCAAAGAATATCTTTTGAGGGAAACTTGCTTGAAAAAGCTGGGGAAACATTCCCCCTTAACACTACAACATCTTGCCTACAATCACCAGAAACACCATGAGATGCAAAGTAGAGAAGTTTAAGTATGCTCTAGACATGTTTCTATAGAGTGCACCAAACCAGCCAGGCTGTGGAGTACTATGTGGGCCGGTGGTCTGCGGATTTAACAGCTTGGTCAACCAACGACTCATCCTAATGGCCTGGGTACTGCCCAGGCAGTAGAAGACCCCTAAAGACTTCATCAGGTATTCACTTGGGTTATCAGCTTCAAAGTGACCCACACAGCTGGTAATACTACACACTTGGTCTTTGCTATAAATAAAATTTCACCCATAATTTTTTTAAAGGTTAGAGGTTCCAGTCATGGACAGAAGTCCACATCATACCAGGCCTTAATTGAAATACAGAGAGGTTAATGAAAGTGAAAAAGAAAAGACATAGGAAAGCATTAACGAATTTTGGAGGAAATGTAAAACCTGTCTTTCAAAATGTGCCTGGTCACAGTTATTGGGAAAGACATGAAAGGGTGAAGAGTTCCATGGCTTCAAAGTGCAGGGAAAGAAACATTTATCAAAATTGCCAACCCTTGACTTGCAAATAGCCACACAGTAATCATGTAACACTAGCTTGCCGTTTGTTGCATGGTCTACCAAGGGGTGAGGGCACACAAGCAGCCAGCTCTTCAGGTACAAAACACAGTAATACCTATGGAAGCAGGAAAGTGAACCAACATTGTGGCTTAGGGCAAGCTAATCAAGTTCTGAAGTTTGCCTAGTAGAGTCTATAAGTCAAACTGCTTTCAACTCAACTCTGTCAAGTAATAATGAAGAGCTAGAACCACTCCAGATATGAGAGCAGTATTCAATACATGGATGGATCAGTCCCATGCATAAACAGAGCAGCTGTTCACAGAAAAGAAATTTTGATATCTCAACAAGACTTCCAACTTCTTACTGGCAGACCTAGCTATTTCCATCATGAGGGGATTCCAAGAAAGAATGGATGTTCATTGAATCAAGAGATGTATTTACTGAACCATTAAAGGGGAAAGGAGAGTTGCATGGAATTTTTGATAAAGAGATAGGTAGAAACTGGTCTTGGAAACATTAAACTAAACCAGATTTTGTCTATCCCACTGAGAAATCTTGTCCATGTCTGAGTTTACTGAGTAAGCAATGACAACATGAGATGTAGATCAAGTGAGAAAAGAAGGAGCAGATTTGAAGGACAAGGAGGAAAGAAGTGTTGAGTCATTAGCATATGAGTGCAATTGGTTATTTGTGGAAGGAAACTGTTGATAAAAAGGAAAAAAAGCATGGGAGACAGGTAAGAACCTTGAGTGATACCTCTGTTGGTGGAGGAATGATAAGAAGCTGATCCATCTACAGCCATGGTGACACAGTGATCCGAAAGGAAGCTATGTATGAAGGGAAAAAGTGAGGGAGGGAAGCCAAAAGAAGGGAGCTCAGAGATGAGACCCCAACGCCACACCTGTCAAGAGCTTTGGATACATCAAGGGCAGCTACATAGGGATACCATGATCTTACTCTGGTAAGGGAGATGATCTAGTTTATGTGAAGAAAAGGAAACACAACAAATCATAAGAAAACAGTTACAAGACAGCTGAGGACACATTAATCTATGCATGAATGTAAGGATATGTACACATGACAAGAAACAAAAGAAGAAACCAAGAGGGTAAGGAACCCATTATAAGGATACAGTACTTATTTCCAACAATCAAAATTCGTTCCACAATTGTACAAGAAATACTTTAATATTCACAATGGTGTCTTATCATAGTATCACTTTGTTGTTCATAATGTTTATGTAGTATACTTACTCTAAACACAAATTCTTCATCCCATCGAGGGTTTAAGGTCTGAAAAATGAGGAAAAATATGAATGACTGAAAAATATAGCACACGATGAAATATGTCATATTATCCCAATTACACAAAATATTTTCTTGAGTGCCACATTGCAATACTGAGAACAGACCTAATACTAGTAGTAAAATCTAAAAAGCTAACAGTACTGTACAAAGTGATATTTTCATTTCAATTCAGATATACAAAATAAGGCATTATCTTGAATTACAATTTTTCCTTTTACCTTCTTCTTTGTTTTGGTAAGAACACAGTCAACAACATCATCATCTCCGCTTGTTGTCACATTCACTAACTCAATTTTGACATAAGGATCACTGAAATAATAAATACCATCAATTACACACAAATATTAATAAATATATGCTCACTCAACACACCAAGGGGAAGAAAAGGGAGAATTACTTCTATACTTACTGTTACACTACTTATGACTTAATTATTCCTACCCCAGGAGTCCCTTCTATCTCTAAGACATACATACAGCACTCAGGAAGTTGGCAACATCCACAAGGAAGGACTATAGGTGATAAACTTTTATAAAATGGCACTATACATGCATTCTGCCAAACCTCAGACAACTTACCATGATCCATACATAAAATGAAAATCCTAACTAATGAACAACATACTCAGTCCACTTTCTTGAGAAATTCAACTGCAATACCATCCACTCCAGCTACCTTACCATATTCTATCTTAAGCAAGGCTTTCACCTTATCTTCTTCTCTTCACTAAACCACTTCCCATGGCTCTCACTATGCATAACTCCCTGACCGAAACTACGTTGAGATGTATAGGTATGTATATGTGCATGTGTGGACGTGTATGTGTATATATGTGTATGTGGGTGGGTTGGGCCATTCTTTTGTCTGTTTCCTTGCGCTACCTCGCTAACGCGGGAGACAGCGACAAAGTATAATGAATAAATAATCCCTTAAAGGCCCAGTCCTCTGTTCTTAACACTACCTCACTAACGAGGGAAATGGCGAATAGCTTGAAAGAAAATATATATATATATATATATATATATATATATATTTTTTTTATACTAATCGCCATTTCCCGCATTAGTGAGGTAGCGTTAAGAACAGAGGATGAGGACTGGGCCTTTGAGGGAATATCCTCACCTGGCCCCTTTCTCTGTTTCTTCTTTTGGAAAAAAAAAAATGAGGGGAGGATTTCCAGCCTCCCGCTCCCTTCCCTTTTAGTCGCCTTCTACGACACGCAGGGAATACGTGGGAAGTATTCTTTCTCCCCTATCCCCAGGGATATATATATATATATATATATATATATATATATATATATATATATATATATATATATATATATATATTATATTTTATTTATTTTATTATACTTTGTCGCTGTCTCCCGCGTTCGCGAGGTAGCGCAAGGAAACAGACGAAAGAAATGGCCCAACCCCCCCCCGTACACATGTATATACATACGTCCACACACGCAAATATACATACCTACACAGCTTTCCATGGTTTACCCCAGACGCTTCACATGCCCCAATTCAATCCACTGACAGCACGTCAACCCTGGTATACCACATCGCTCCAATTCACTCTATTCCTTGCCCTCCTTTCACCCTCCTGCATGTTCAGGCCCCGATCACAAAAAATCTTTTTCACTCCATCTTTCCACCTCCAATTTGGTCTCCCTCTTCTCCTCGTTCCCTCCACCTCCGACACATATATCCTCTTGGTCAATCTTGCCTCACTCATTCTCTCCATGTGCCCAAACCACTTCAAAACACCCTCTTCTGCTCTCTCAACCACGCTCTTTTTATTTCCACACATCTCTCTTACCCTTACGTTACTCACTCGATCAAACCACCTCACACCACACATTGTCCTCAAACATCTCATTTCCAGCACATCCATCCTCCTGCGCACAACTCTATCCATAGCCCACGCCTCGCAAACCATACAACATTGTTGGAACCACTATTCCTTCAAACATACCCATTTTTGCTTTCCGAGATAATGTTCTCGACTTCCACACATTCTTCAAGGCCCCCAGAATTTTTGCCCCCTCCCCCACCCTATGATCCACTTCCGCTTCCATGGTTCCATCCGCTGCCAGATCCACTCCCAGCTATCTAAAACACTTCACTTCCTCCAGTTTTTCTCCATTCAAACTCACCTCCCAATTGACTTGACCCTCAACCCTACTGTACCTAATAACCTTGCTCTTATTCACATTTACTCTAAACTTTCTTCTTCCACACACTTTACCAAACTCAGTCACCAGCTTCTGCAGTTTCTCACATGAATCAGCCACCAGCGCTGTATCATCAGCGAACAACAACTGACTCACTTCCCAAGCTCTCTCATCCCCAACAGACTTCATACTAGCCCCTCTTTCCAAAACTCTTGCATTTACCTCCCTAACAACCCCATCCATAAACAAATTAAACAACCATGGAGACATCACACACCCCTTCTGCAAACCTACATTCACTGAGAACCAATCACTTTCCTCTCTTCCTACACGTACACATGCCTTACATCCTCGATAAAAACTTTTCACTGCTTCTAACAACTTTCCTCCCACACCATATATTCTTAATACCTTCCACAGAGCATCTCTATCAACTCTATCATATGCCTTCTCCAGATCCATAAATGCTACATACAAATCCATTTGCTTTTCTAAGTATGATGTATGTATGTGAGAAATATATATATATATATATATATATATATATATATATATATATATATATATATATATATATATATATATATTTTTTCAAACTATTCGCCATTTCCCGCGTTAGCGAGGTAGCGTTAAGAACAGAGAACTGGGCCACTGAGGGAATATCCTCACCTGGCCCCCTTCTCTGTTCCTTCTTTTGGAAAATTAAAAAAAATTGCGAGGGGAGGATTTCCAGCCCCCCGCTCCCTCCCCTTTTAGTCGCCTTCTACGACACGCAGGGAATACGTGGGAAGTATTCTTTCTCCCCTATCCCCAGGGATAATATATATATATATATATATATATATATATATATATATATATATATATATATATATATATATATATATTGTTATTCCACGTGTAGCGGGGTGGCGATGGGAACGGATAGGGGCACACAGTGTGAGTTGTGTACATGTGTATATGTGTATTTGTCTGTGTGTGTAATATATATGTGTACATTGAGCTGTATAGGTATGTATATGGTGCGTGTGTGGACACGTATGTATATACATGTGTATGTGGGCGGGTTGGGCCATTCTTTCGTCTGTTTCCTTGCGCTACCTCGCTAACGCGGGAGAAAGTGATAAAAAAAAATATATATATATCTTTCTTTCTTTTAAACTATTCGCCATTTCCCGCGTTAGTGAGGTAGCGTTAGGAACAGAGGACTGGGCCTTTTTTGGAATATCCTCACCTGGCCCCCTCTGTTCCTTCTTTTGGAAAATTAAGAAAAAAAAAAACAAGAGGGGAGGATTTCCAGCCCCCCGCTCCCTCCCCTTTTAGTCGTCTTCTACGACACGCAGGGAATAAATGGGAAGTATTCTTAATCCCCTATCCCCAGGGATAATATATACATATATATTTATTTATTTATTTTGCTTTGTCACTGTCTCCTGCGTTTGCGAGGTAGCGCAAGAAAACAGACGAAAGAAATGGCCCAACCCACCCCCATACACATGTATATACATACACGTCCACACACACAAATATACATACCTATACATCTCAATGTACACATATATACACAGACACATACATATATACCCATGCACACAATTCACACTGTCTGCCTTTATTCATTCCCATCGCCACCTCGCCACACATGGAATACCATCCCCCTCCCCCCTCATGTGTGCGAGGTAGCGCTAGGAAAAGACAACAAAGGCCCCATTCGTTCACACTCAGTCTCTAGCTGTCATGCAATAATGTCCGAAACCACAGCTCCCTTTCCACATCCAGGCCCCACACAACTTTCCATGGTTTACCCCAGACGCTTCACATGCCCTGATTCAATCCACTGACAGCACGTCAACCCCGGTATACCACATCGATCCAATTTACTCTATTCCTTGCCCGCCTTTCACCCTCCTGCATGTTCAGGCCCCGATCACTCAAAATCTTTTTCACTCCATCTTTCCACCTCCAATTTGGTCTCCCCCTTCTCCTCGTTCCCTCCACCTCCGACGCATATATCCTCTTGGTCAATCTTTCCTCACTCATTCTATCCATGTGCCCAAACCATTTCAAAACACCCTCTTCTGCTCTCTCAACCACACGCTTTTTATTACCACACCAGGTGAGGATATGCCCTTAAAGGCCCAGTTCTCTGTTCTTAACGCTACCTCGCTAACGCGGGAAATGGCAAATAGTTTGAATGAAAACAAGTGTTTTAGATATCTGGGAGTGGATCTGGCAGCGGATGAAACCATGGAAGCGGAAGTGGATCATAGGGTGGGGAGGGGGCGAAAATTCTGGGGGCCTTGAAGAATGTGTGGAAGTCGAAAACATTACCTCGGAAAGCAAAAATGGGTATGTTTGAAGGAATAGTGGCTCCAACAATGTTGTATGGTTGCGAGGCGTGGGCTATGGATAGAGTTGTGCGCAGGAGGATGGATGTGCTGGAAATGAGATGTTTGAGGACAATGTGAGGTGTGAGGTGGTTAGATCGAGTGAGTAACGTAAGGGTAAGAGAGATGTGTGGAAATAAAAAGAGCGTGGTTGAGAGAGCAGAAGAGGGTGTTTTGAAGTGGTTTGGGCACATGGAGAGGATGAGTGAGGAAAGATTGACCAAGAGGATATATGTGTCGGAGGTGGAGGGAGCAAGGAGAAGAGGGAGACCAAATTGGAGGTGGAAAGATGGAGTGAAAAAGATTTTGTGTGATCGGGGCCTGAACATGCAGGAGGGTGAAAGGAGGGCAAGGAATAGAGTAAACTGGAGCGATGTGGTATACCGGTGTTGACGTGCTGTCAGTGGATTGAATCAAGGCATGTGAAGCGTCTGGGGTAAACCATGGAAAGCTGTGTAGGTATGTATATTTGCGTGTGTGGACGCATGTATATACATGTGTATGGGGGGGTTGGGCCATTTCTTTCGTCTGTTTCCTTGCGCTACCTCGCAAACGCGGGAGACAGCGACAAAGTATAAAAAAAAAAAAAAAAAATATATATATATTTTTTTTTTTCCCTTTGTCGCTGTCTCCCGCGTTTGCGAGGTAGCGCAAGGAAACAGACGAAAGAAATGGCCTAACCCACCCCCATACACATGTATATACATACGTCCAAACACGCAAAATATACATACCTACACAGCTTTCCATGGTTTACCCCAGACGCTTCACATGCCCCAATTCAATCCACTGACAGCATGTCAACCCCGGTATACCACATCGCTCCAATTCACTCTATTCCTTGCCCTCCTTTCACCCTCCTGCATGTTCAGGCCCCGATCACACAAAATCTTTTTCACTCCATCTTTCCACCTCCAATTTGGTCTCCCTCTTCTCCTCGTTCCCTCCACCTCCGACACATATATCCTCTTGGTCAATCTTTCCTCACTCATTCTCTCCATGTGACCAAACCATTTCAAAACACCCTCTTCTGCTCTCTCAACCACGCTCTTTTTATTTCCACACATCTCTCTTACCCTTACGTTACTTACTCGATCAAACCACCTCACACCACACATTGTCCTCAAACATCTCATTTCCAGCACATCCATCCTCCTGCGCACAACTCTATCCATAGCCCACGCCTCGCAACCATACAACATTGTTGGAACCACTATTCCTTCAAACATACCCATTTTTGCTTTCCGAGATAATGTTCTCGACTTCCACACATTCTTCAAGGCTCCCAGAATTTTCGCCCCCTCCCCCACCCTATGATCCACTTCCGCTTCCATGTTTCCATCCGCTGCCAGATCCACTCCCAGATATCAAAAACACTTCACTTCCTCCAGTTTTTCTCCATTCAAACTCACCCCCCAATTGACTTGACCCTCAACCCTACTGTACCTAATAACCTTGCTCTTATTCACATTTACTCTTAACTTTCTTCTTTCACACACTTTACCAAACTCAGTCAACAGCTTCTGCAGTTTCTCACTTGAATCAGCCACCAGCGCTGTATCATCAGCGAACAACAACTGACTCACTTCCCAAGCTCTCTCATCCCCAACAGACTTCATACTTGCCCCTCTTTCCAAAACTCTTGCATTCACCTCCCTAACAACCCCATCCATAAACAAATTAAACAACCATGGAGACATCACACACCCCTGCCGCAAACCTACATTCACTGAGAACCAATCACTTTCCTCTCTTCCTACACGTACACATGCCTTACATCCTCGATAAAAACTTTTCACTGCTTCTAACAACTTACCTCCCACACCATATATTCTTAATACCTTCCACAGAGCATCTCTATCAACTCTATCATATGCCTTCTCCAGATCCATAAATGCTACATACAAATCCATTTGCTTTTCTAAGTATTTCTCAAATACATTCTTCAAAGCAAACACCTGATCCACACATCCTCTACCACTTCTGAAACGACACTGCTCTTCCCCAATCTGATGCTCTGTACATGCTTTCACCCTCTCAATCAATACCCTCCCATATAATTTACCAGGAATACTCAACAAACTTATACCTCTGTAATTTGAGCACTCACTCTTATCCCCTTTGCCTTTGTACAATGGCACTATGCACGCATTCTGCCAATCCTCAGGCACCTCACCATGAGTCATACATACATTAAATAACCTCACCAACCAGTCAACAATACAGTCACCCCCTTTTTTAATAAATTCCACTGCATTACCATCCAAACCTGCTGCCTTGCCGGCTTTCATCTTCCGCAAAGCTTTTACTACCTCTTCTCTGTTTACCAAATCATTTTCCCTAACCCTCTCACTTTGCACACCACCTCGACCAAAACACCCTATATCTGCCACTCTATCATCAAACACATTCAACAAACCTTCAAAATACTCACTCCATCTCCTTCTCACATCACCACTACTTGTTATCACCTCCACATTTGCGCCCTTCACTGAAGTTCCCATTTGCTCCCTTGTCTTACGCACTTTATTTACCTCCTTCCAGAACATCTTTTTATTCTCTCTAAAATTTAATCTCACCCCAACTCTCATTTGCCCTTTTTTTCACCTCTTGCACCTTTCTCTTGACCTCCTGTCACTTTCTTTTACACGTCTCCCACTCAACTGCATTTTTTCCCTGCAAAAATCGTCCAAATGCCTCTCTCTTCTCTTTCACTAATACTCTTACTTCTTCATCCCACCACTCACTACCCTTTCTAATCAACCCACCTATATATATATATATATATATATATATATATATATATATATATATCTGTTTCCCATTTTAGAAAGTTAAAAAAAAAAAAGTGAAGTGTTTTAGATATCTGGGAGTGGATCTGGCAGCGGATGGAACCATGGAAGCGGAAGTGGATCATAGAGTGGGGGAGGGGGCGAAAATTCTGGGAGCCTTGAAGAATGTGTGGAAGTCGAGAACATTATCTCGGAAAGCAAAAATGGGTATGTTTGAAGGAATAGTGGTTCCAACAATGTTGTATGGTTGCGAGGAGTGGACTATGGATAGAGTTGTGCGCAGGAGGATGGATGTGCTGGAAATGAGATGTTTGAGGACAATGTGTGGTGTGAGGTGGTTTGATCGAGTAAGTAACGTAAGGGTAAGAGAGATGTGTGGAAATAAAAAGAGCGTGGTTGAGAGAGCAGAAGAGGGTGTTTTGAAATGGTTTGGTCACATGGAGAGAATGAGTGAGGAAAGATTGACCAAGAGGATATATGTGTCGAAGGTGGAGGGAACGAGGAGAAGAGGGAGACCAAATTGGAGGTGGAAAGATGGAGTGAAAAAGATTTTGTGTGATCGGGGCCTGAACATGCAGGAGGGTGAAAGGAGGGCAAAGAATAGAGTGAATTGGATCGATGTGGTATACCGGGGTTGACGTGCTGTCAGTGGATTGAAGCAAGGCATGTGAAGCGTCTGGGGTAAACAATGGAAAGCTGTGTAGGTATGTATATTTGCGTGTGTGGACGTGTGTATGTACATGTGTCGGGGGGGGGGGTGGGGCCATTTCTTTCGTCTGTTTCCTTGCGCTACCTCGCAGACGCGGGAGACAGCGACAAAGTATAAAAAAAAAAAAAAAAAAAAAAAATATATATATATATATATATATATATATATATATATATATATATATATATATATATATATATATATATATATATATATATATTGTATTTTAACATTCTAAATGGGGAAACAGAAGAAGGAGTCACGCAGGGAGTGTTCATCCTCCTCGAAGGCTCAGACTGGGGTGTCTAAATGTGTGTAAATGTAACCAAGATGAGAAACAAGGAGAGATAGGTAGTATGTTTGAGGAAAGGAACCTGTATGTTTTGGCTCTGAGTGAAACGAAGCTCAAGGGTAAAGGGGAAGAGTGGTTTGGGAAAGTATGTAAGATTATTAGTGAAAGAGAAGAGAGAGTCATTTGGACAATTTTTGCAGGGAAATAAAGCAAATGACTGGGAGATGTATAAAAGAAAGTGGCAGGAGGTCAAGAGAAAGGTGCAAGAGGTGAAAAAGAGGGCAAATGAAAGTTGGGGTGAGAGAGTATCATTAAATTTTAGGGAGAATAAAAAGATGTTTTGGAAGGAGGTAAATAAAGTGCATAAGACAAGGGAACAAATGGGAACATCAGTGAAGGGGGCTAATGGGAAGGTGATAACAAGTAGTGGTGATGTGAGAAGGAGATGGAGTGAGTATTTTGAAGGTTTGTTGAATGAGTTTGATGATAGAGTGGCAGATATAGGGTGTTTTGGTCGAGGTGGTGTGCAAAGTGAGAAGATTAGGGAAAATGATTTGGTAAACAGAGAAGAGGCAATAAAAGCTTTGTGGAAGATGAAAGACAGCAAGGCAGCAGGTTTGGATGGTATTGCAGTGGAATTTATCAAAAAAGGGGGTGATTGTATTGTTGACTGGTTGCTAAGGTTATTCAATGTATGTATGACTCATGGTGAGGTGCCTGAGGACTGGCGGAATGCTTGCATAGTGCCATTGTACAAAGGCAAAGGGGATAAGAGTGAGTGCTCAAATTACAGAGGTATAGGTTTGTTGAGTATTCCTGGTAAATTATATGGGAGGGTATTGATTGAGAGGGTGAAGGCATGTACAGAGCATCAGATTGGGGAAGAGCAGTGTGGTTTCAGAAGTGGTAGAGGATCTGTGGATCAGGTGTTTGCTTTGAAAAATGTATGTGAGAAATACTTAGAAAAGCAAATGGATTTGTATGTAGCATTTATGGATCTGGAGAAGGCATATGATAGAGTAGATAGAGATGCTCTGTGGAAGGTATTAAGAATATATGGTGTGGGAGGTAAGTTGTTAGAAGCAGTGAAAAGTTTTTATCGAGGATGTAAGGCATGTGTACATGTAGGAAGATAGGAAAGTGATTGGTTCTCAGTGAATGTTGGTTTGCAGCAGGGGTGTGTGATGTCTCCACGGTTGTTTAATTTGTTTATGGATAGGTTGTTAGGAAGGTGAATGCAAGATTTTGGAAAGAGGGGCAAGTATGCAGTCTGTTGTGGATGAGAGAGCTTGGGAAGTGAGTCAGTTGTTGTTCACTGATGATACAGCACTGGTGGCTGATTCATGTGAGAAACTGCAGAAGCTGGTGAATGAGTTTGGTAAAGTTTGCGAAAGAAGAAAGCTGAGAGTTAATGTGAATAAGAGCAAGGTTATTAGGTACAGTAGGGTTGAGGGACAAGTCACTTGGGAGGTAAGTTTGAATGGAGAAAAACTGGAGAAAGTGAAGTGTTTCAGATATCTGGGAGTGAATTTGGCAGTGGATGGAACCATGGAAGCAGAAGTGAATCATAGGGAGGGGAAGGAGGCGAAAGTTCTCGGAGTGTTGGAAAATGTGTGGGTCAAAAACGTTATCTTGGAAAGCAAAAATGCGTATGTTTGAAGGAATATTGGTTTCAATAATGTTATATGGCTGCGAGGCATGGGCTATGGATAGAGTTGTGCGCAGGAGGGTGGATGTGCTGGAAATGAGATGTTTGAGGACAATATGTGGTGTGAGGTGGTTTGATAAAGTAATGAAAGGGTAAGAGAGATGTGTGGTAATAAAAAAGAGTGTGGTTGAGAGAGCAGAAGAGGGTGTTTTGAAATGGTTTGGTCACATGGAGAGAATGAGTGAGGAAAGATTAACAAAGAGGATATACGTGTCAGAGGTGGAGGGAACGAGGAGAAGTGGGAGACCAAATTGGAGGTGGAAAGATGGAGTGAAAAAGATTTTGAGTGATCGGGGCCTGAACATGCAGGAGGGTGAAAGGCGTGCAAGGAATAGAGTGAATTGGAATGATGTGGTATACCAGGGTCGACGTGCTGTTAATGGATTGAACCAGGGCATGTGAAGCGTCTGGGGTAAACCATGGAAAGTTTTGTGGGGCCTGGATATGGAAAGGGAGCTGTGGTTTCGGTGCATTATACATGACAGCTAGAGACTTAGTGTGAATGAATGTGGCATTTGTTGTCTTTTCCTAGAGCTACCTCATGCACATGCGGGGGGGAGGGGGTTTTCATATCATGTGTGGCGGGGTGGCGACAGGAATGAATAAGGGCACACAGTATGAATCATGCACA
Organism: Panulirus ornatus; assembly: GCF_036320965.1. Lineage (NCBI taxonomy): Eukaryota > Metazoa > Arthropoda > Malacostraca > Decapoda > Palinuridae > Panulirus > Panulirus ornatus. The sequence goes on along the minus strand of NC_092271.1, from coordinate 30,463,773 downwards.
TGTGCATATATGTATATGTCTGTGTGTGTATATATATATGTATACATTGAGATGTATAGGTATGTATATGTGCATGTGTGGACATGTATGTATATACATGTGTATGTGAGTGGGTTGGGCCATTCTTTCATCTGTTTCCTTGCGCTATCTTGCTAACAAGGGAGACAGCGATAAAATTATAATAAAAATAATATATATATATGTATATATATATATTTCATTCATATTCGCCATATCCAGCATTAAGGAGGTAGTGTTAAGAACAGAGGACTTCGCCTTATAGCCTTATATCTCATTTGGCCCCCTTCTCTGTTCCTACTTTTGGCAAATTAAAAATGGGAGGGAAGGATTTCCAGCTACCACTCCCTCCGATTTTAGTTACCTTCTACGACATGCAGATAATATGTGAGAAGCATTCTTTCTCTCCTATCCCCTATATATATTCATTATACTTGATCACCGTTTCCCACTTCAGCGAGGTGGCGCCAGGAAACAGTGAAGAATGACCCATCCACTCATATACACATATATATACATATACGCACATAAACGTACATATACATACATACCTTACCGTACCTTCTTTCTTTGGCTCCACTCTTCATCATAATATAATTATCTTCTAAATCTCACCCAGATTTAGAATGCTAGGGATTTAATCTCAAGGTGGAGTAATGCCCTACTGAGCACATCCCTCAGGTAAACAATGAAGGATCTTAGCTTTGCTGGGGTACTCATTTAGGAGCCATGAACTAAACCATTCCAAACAGAGCTTGCTAGCTGAGCACTGTAACCCCTGCATGAAAACCATAAAGGAGCCATGAAACTGGATTGGAACAATTAACAAAAGTACTTACAGAGACATAAAACATGAATTGATGTAATCTATGGAGTAAAAAACTAGATATTCTTGGACTAAAAGAAACCAAAGAAAAGATATAAATATGACCATTACAATTACTGCACTTACCTGGCACCAAATATATCTTTCTTTGCTAAACCACTACCACCTATAACACGCAATCGCAGCAATTTAGTTGGTTCAATCTGTAAGCAAAGAATTTAATGATATTACACATCTACTTATAGTACAAGTGATATAAAATGAAAAAGTTCCAGACAATATCATCATCACCAAAACATATAATAAATACATATATCTATGTGAGTGCTGTGTGTCCATATCAATATCTATAGGCATATACTGGGAAGTAGCTTTACTCTTTTGGGACCCCACTACTTATCTTTGAATTTTTTATTTTATGAGTTTCAAGATTTACAATGTCACTTACTGAACTTGATCCATATGTTCATAACTCTAGAGTTGAAGAAATGCTTCATCACCTTACCTAACCTAACTTTACCTAACCTAACTTAGCAAAAGCCAAAAATAACGCTATGAAGGTATACATCCAATTCCTCCCATACTTTCTAAAGATGCTTAACTTGCCATAGATATATTCAAAGGTGTTTTCAAAGATTTGGGAATGTCTTATGGGTAAAATCAGAGTGAGGGCAAGAGCTACAGAAGGAATAGTACTTTTGCTGAAGAAGGTGTGGGAATGTGTGAGTGTAAAGAACTGAACTCTCTACTGATGAGTAAATATGAAAGTAGAGTACCAGAGGTGGGTGACTGTTAGTGCTTATGCATCTAGTCATGAGAAGTCTGACAAAGAAAGATGAATGATTTGGGAAAAGCTGAGTGAATGTATTATCAGTTCTGATGTAAGAGACTGGACATCACTGATAGATGATTTAAAGGCAAAAGTGGGTAATGTGACTGCAAAGGGTATAACTAAGGGAATGGGGTATTCAGTAAGATGAATGGAAATGGAGAACAGCTTGTGGCATTGTGTGCTGAAAAAGGAGTGGTGACTGGAAATTCCTCATTCATAAAAGGCATACATAAGTATGCATGGAGTAGGAAAGATGGTAAGCACACAATATTGGATTATATGCTAATTGATAGGCATGCAAGAGACTCTTGGGTATGTACATGCTGAGAGGGGAAGCTAGTGGGATGTGGAGGTGAGGGTAAAAAATTATAGAAACTTTTGGAGAAGAGGAAATGGTATGGATGAGACAAGGGCTATGAAAATAAGCTTAAAAGACTTACGTGGAAATACCAGGAGAGACTAAGCAAAGAATAGTAAAAGCTGAGAGTGAACAAAGCTTGAGGAATGGGTGAGGAACTGGAGATACTGGAAAGCATTGCTGGCACGTGCAAGAGAGGTGCATGGCATGTGGGATATGGGCATCTGAGAAAGGGTAGTGAGTGGTAGGATGACAAAGCTAACTTCTTAGAGAAAGAAAAAAAGAGATATAAGGGTATTACTTAGTGGGAAGGAGTGCAAGTAAAAACAAAGGATCTAATGAGAACATCAGTGAAGGGGGCCAATGGGGAAGTGGTAACAAGCAGAAATGAGGTGAAGAGGTGGATGGAGTATTTTGAAGGATTGTTGAATGTGTTTGATAATATGGTAACGGATGTAGGGTGTTTGGGTTGGGAAAGTATGGAAAGTGAAAGTCATAGCAAGAGGTTTGGTGAAAAGAGGTGGTGAAAACCTTGTGTTAGATAAAATGTGGTAAGAGAGCAGAAGTGGATGATACTGCAGTTGAATCTCAAGAAAGGGGTGACTGTGTTGATGATTGGTTATTTAGGATTTTCACTGAAAGTATGGATCATGGTGAGGTGCCTTGAGGACTGCCAGAATGTGGGTAAAGTGCCACTGTATGCAGGTTAAGGGAACAAATGTGAGTGTTTGAATTATGGAAATATAAGTTTGTTGAGTGTACCTGGTTAGTTGTATAAATGAGTAATGATTGAGAAGGTGGTGGCATGAACTGAGCATCACAGTAAAGGATGTGAGGATCAGGTGTTTGCTTTGAAGAATCTTTGTGAAAAATCCTTTCAGAAACCACTCTTATTTCCTTATCTATACACTAAACAACAATTCCACAAAAGCAGAATGAAGATGACAAATTCATATGTGTCATTTTCTGATAATTACCATTTGCAAAAACAGTCCTTCTTAAGAAGCTGATAAATCCAGATAGTGTAAAAATAGAGGAAAACTTACCAGTTGGGAAAACTGCAATTGGAAACTGATGCTGATTAGTCAGCAAAACAACCAATGTCCAGTGAATATGGTACTGTAGAGGGTATAAGCACTTCAATTTGGGGGAACCCCAGAAATAACTTTTAAATCTGGAACAAATACATTTTTCCTTCTGCTTCAAAGAGGTGATTTAGGTCTGGGTAGCACAATTTCTATAAAAAAACACAATCAGGGAACCAACAATCATTCAACATAAGAGTTTATGTAGCCATGGTACCTGTCTACAGAGTGACTGTTATATAGTGCTAGAGTAGAGCTTACAGATCACAATATGAGGCAATGAGGATTATGTATATTACCTAACCTAACCTTCAATGCAGAGCTAGAACCAAACTCTACCCTCAATATATTTAACACTGGCTACATAAGTTATCTACGACATACCTGGAGCATCCTTTACGACTTTTCCCTTCAGCATAATGAAGTCTGGCTACATAAGTCATTACTTATGTAGCCTACGTACAAGGCTATGTAAACAGTTAATTTCGTCCTACAATAATAAACATAATGAAGAGGAGAGCTATGGTAATCAAGGAAAAAGAGGAGCATGATGAATACCTAAGAAACTAACAGAACTACCCAAGCCACACCTAAATTCCTCTAGTATTCTAGCTGCACCCTATCTTCTATATGACAAATAAATGAACGCTACGATGTCTCTGCAATCAGTAGGTGGGAGGTTTGTTTACTAACCAAGTCCAATAAGTATGTTCATTTTTCCCACTGCAGGCAAAATGACATAAATGTGGTATCCCTGTATTCAGTTTTTCCCACTGCATGCAAAATGACATAAATGTGGTATCCCTGTTCTAAATACAACCAGAAAATCACCAAAATCCAAGAGGATTGCATTAAAGTTGGTGAAACATACCTGTAATACTATATGAGACCCACATGAATAAAGAGATTAAGTTTGTATCACCAGTTACTGTGTTTCTATTTCTAAGTTGAATCCTATAAAATTTCTTTCTTAGTTATCTTAATTTTCTTATATGATGTTCATGTAATACATTTTTACTCGAGTAACTCCCATTTATCTGAGAAACCAGGATGTATGGTGTCACAACCGAGATGGAGATCACAAAACATAAAAAACATACATCAAAATATATTAAACAATTTTTTTCATACAATATTCATCATTTTCTGTGTTAAAGGTAGCATTAAGAATAGAAGACTGACCCTTACAGGAAATATCCTCACTTGGCCCCCTTCTCTGTTCCTTCCTTTGGAAAATTAAATTAAAAATGGGAGGGGAGGATTTCCTGCTCCCCAGCTCCCTTCCCTTTAAGTTGCCTTCCACAACACACAGGGAATATGTGGGAAGTATTCTTTTTCCCCTATCCCCAGTATGAATTTCCTTAGACAACTGGGTCTTCTGTAGCATTACAAGTGTATTTCACAATGTAATCCTCTTGGATTTCAGTGGTATTTGGCAGTTTTCATTATCCAGGGAGACCCCAACAATAACGATATATTCTGACTATAATACTAAATGTTGGAATACTTGGACTGTAATACTAAAAATTATAGTAAATTTTGACTCCTGAGTGAAATGTTTTAGGGTTCTCATTAAGCTGTTCAATTTCATGGTTCTTTCTCTTATTGCCCATTTTCCTTAATCATCATAATTACCAATGTTGTTCAATCATTATTCATCGGATGAAAATTCTGCTTCGGATCATGCTACCCGAGTCTGAATCACTTTTGTTCTGTTAAGAGGGAAGCTTGATTTGTGTTTCTTACAAATTCATAAAATATAAGTGGCGTCCATAAACTTGGAAGTATTGTATAGTAAACGAAAAACATGTGTAAAAGTAATGACCAGTGAATTCTGGGGTTTCTTGATATATTAGTATGAGCTATGATGGATCAACATACCAAAATTACCAAGATATAATAATCTGTACATTAGTGTCATCAGAGGAAATTAACTATGGTAATCATAAATATGCTACCTAGCTTCCATTCTTGAATTCCTTTTAAAGCATGACGCAAACCTTAGCTTTACGCAAATTTGGTGTTTTTCAAATGGAAAATATATTCTTAATTCAAGTATACAATACAAGCACGTATACTATATATCCAGGTTTCATTTATTTCACGTCATCAATGACCTAACTCGTTCAAGACATATATCCTTAGGACTTAAATATATTTTACTACAATAATATTACTAATCACACGTACCTGTCCTTCATAGCTAGGCTGAGGAACATATCCTACAATACGTGTTGTTTGAGCCATTCCCCCATCAGCTAGATTTTACTAATATTTACAAGAAAAAAAAATTTTCCTATCGCCTTCCTCCAACTTAATCACTTGACACTAAGTATAAGTACTGAAACTCCCAACAAATAATAACATCAGAAACCAACTAGATCCTCTATTCTCACACAACAACATATTATACTCTAATGAATTGAAATGCCAACCATTTTAATTTTTCACAAATAGAATTAAAAATTTATAGAAATTTACTGTGATGTTAGCTAAGTAGTTCTTGTAATGATTTAGAGGAATTCCTTAGTCATACCGAAGGTAAGAAAATACTGAGCGGATCTAATACTTTCTAAAAGGGGAATCTTCCTACCTCGGACAAGTTTTTATCGTTTATACTATCCATGTAAACAGACGTGCTATTACTAGTTTACCTAATGTGTATTTCGATTTTCTCTGTCACTTCCGTGTGCTACATATTTGATAAGGTTTATTTTATATACGTTTGAATACATTTGTCGGTATACGGTTTTAAGACGCTTTCTTTAATAATATGATCCCGTTATCAAAAACTTTTGGTATTAAGGAAACTGCAGTGCCAAGTCGCATTCATATTCAAACAATAATTGATTTAATCTTAACATACGAAACATTTAAACCTTACCTAATTTAGCGGAGTGATAACAGACATGCCGTGTTAGGACTTGCTTTTTGTAATCACCTGTCAATGACATTTTCATTTCACCGAAGTTAGCATATAAAGTATAATTAAATACGGTTATTTCCAGTATGGTCCTCAAAATACATTCCAGGTAAAAGATAACAAGAAACCGGTGCAAAAATACTGCTGAACTAGAAACATAATAGGATTTCGATTCAAACATATCAAAGAATTGAGAACTCGGCCGATGTAGAATTGAAAATTAGTTACAAATGCAATCATTCGCATCTAACTCAATCCATTAAAACATGTTTGACAGTGTTTGACGAACAGTAATAGATCACTTCCATAAAACTACATGTAAACTAAAACGAACCCCCCGAGCAAATACTCCAACTGTAGGTACAAAACGCAATAAACTTTAGCTCTTTTTCTTAATCTGTGTTTATTGCTGACCATTATTTACGATACATTTCATATATTGTAGGACACAACTATATACCTCTACTTCACAGTTCTGAATCTACCTACAGTTATTCCAGCATCTCTTTATATATAAAACGTTTTTTATGACGGTACATTGCCATGTCCCACAGAAACAACAACTTTTAACCTGGAGTACGACGACACAGCCCTTGGGTATGATGTGACCTGTGACATTAAGGATTAAGTAAAAAAAAAAAAAAAAAATCACACCCAAAAATCGTACCTTCAAGGATCGTAAAGTTGTGCTGAGGGGTTAACGTTACTCACTCAAAGGGAAGCCCGATGCGAAGGGTGGGTAGAGGGGGCTCTCTGTCCCGAGATTTGCGGTCAGGCTAAGGTCCTGGCCTGGGCCTATTTGTTTTTTTTAGATTCTGCCTATTTTAACGGTAAATAAAAATATGGTCCTCATTCGACATTATTATATAATACACTATATAGATTTTGCTTTGTTTATGAGCTTGCTGCTCTCCAAATTTAGCAAATCGTTTTTTCTTTAGTAAGTTCTTTTAAGTTTAAAAAGATAAAGGGCCCAGAACATCGCCGGGCCCACCTTTAGTTAGGGTAAGCTGTGAATGTTGTTTGGGTCTTTGCTCCGGACTCCTGGTCACATATAATAAAGGCTACACGGAGTTTCATTCTCAATCTTTACCATCATTACTGAATTACCGTAAACATTTCCAGAACAAGATTGATTTATTACCTGGAATTTTCTGCCCCACCAACAACAACGATCAATGGCGATGGATTTTTTATATCAAAATATTAAACATTCATAAAAAATACCTGTAAATAAATGTTTTAAAAAGTTGAATAAATGACTCAGAATAGTAAGATTTCATATTTACAACTGAAATTCATTTCGTATGAATTACACCATGAGGAAAATATGATGAAAAACAAAATATTTAAAATATACCAGAGTTGCCAACGTAGCGCTTTTGGCGCTAGATCTAACGGTTTTTATAGAGATACGGCGCCTAAATTTCATATTTAACGCCTTAGCGCGTTTTTCGGCACTTTTTTATGTAGCGCCAAACTTAGTGTTATTGCAATATATGGTAAAATTCAAGCATTAATAAGATATGTTAATGTGATTTCGAGACTCTAATTGAAACCTGTTGAAATAACAAGGAAACCAATACAAACATTGCATTTAATTCATTTTCATCGAAATGAACTTGTTCGAAAATCTTTTAAACAGGTTCAGCCGGGTGTATTCCGCTGGCTCCCCCTCCTCAAATCCCCCGTTCAGTTCAGTCAGGTTAGGTTAGGCTAGGTGCAGGCCAGTACATTTAACGAACACAACAATGAATAAGAAATATACTCAACATTTTAGGGCAGAGCGGTCGAAAGACCCTAAATAATGTCTTTGCAAGTACTTCCATTGTCCATTGTCTGCCAAACTTAGTGACACTGAAAGACCCAGCTAAACTCAGAAAGCTGGAGAGCCATTCAGTACTCAGAGACAAACCACAATTCCGTTTGAAAAAGTGAGTGATGACGCACGAGAGACTGAAGGAAATTCATCACTATTCATTGCAGAACACTCATTATGTTTTGTTGATCATCGAAGTGAGCCGTGCAAAGCATGATTTACAGACAGTAAACTATGCAATATTTTCAAGTTAAAAAGGTTGAAATGTAGTGGTTATGTGCAATGTGATTGCCCCGCATTTAACAGTGATTTGAAAAGTGATATAGACTATCAGAAGTTTATCCTCTTAACTGATGAGAGTAATGACATTGAGGTAACGAAACTATTGGGTACCGCTATCCGGTTCTCTTCTGAAAGTAAGAAGATTGTGGTGACTTTCTTGGACCCTATAGAGCTAACTGACTGTAATGCTAATTTGATATGTGATGCCATCAAGAAGTCATTGAAAAATAATGGGTTGGAGTTACAATACCTTGTTGCAATTGGCACCGACAATGCTTCTGTGATGACAGGTGTTAACAGCGAAGTGTATGCTAAACTCAATTTAGAAGTTCCTCATCTGATCCTTATCAAGTGTGTGTCATTCTCTACAGATAGCAGAGTCTCCTTAGGAACCTCGATTTTTATGATCAGCGAGACCTATAATTGGTTCTCCCACTCTGCCATTCGCCAAGCAAGATACAAAATCTTTTCTTTGATTAATGATGGTCAAGCTCCATTGAAGTTAATACAGCTAAGCCAGACTCGATGGCTGTCAGTTGAATCAACTGTCAGAATACTGCAGCAGTGGGTTGAACTTAAGACACTTTGAAATGGCGAGAAATGGTAAAAGGTGTTACACAGTTCAACTCCTCTGACATGTTTTGTGACAAGAAAAACTATGCTTTCTTGATATTCCTGAAGCATATTCTTGAAGAAGTGTAGCGTGTAAATGAGAAATTTGAAGCGGAGGTACAGTATCCCACCAGACTGCTAAGTGACCTTATTCAATTTGCTGATTCAGTAAGTTTTAAGGTCCTCATCCCAGGTAGGAAGTCAAAGGAAGGAGATTCAGTAAAGAACTACTTAACCCACATCCATACTTGGGGTACGAGTTTGAAAAGGAGGAAGATGCATATAGTTTGTAGCAGAGTTGATGAAACAGCTTCGTCAACATTTGCCAGACAATGTCCAAGTGTTACATTCAATATCATCCTTGAGTGCAAGTGAATAACTGCAACCAATAAAGCTTGGAATACTGGAATTAGCAAAAGTGTTTACTGATAACGAAGAAATTCTCATACACATTGAGTTCCAATGGAGGAAGCTTCATCATGCGTTGTGGAAACAACACTGGCACCCTAGTACACCGGGCTGAAATAGCCTCGTCCAGGGATGCAACAGGAGAAAATCCCCCCAGTGACCCCTCTTAGTTGGCTTTAATTGTGCTGACATTGTCTCACTCCAATGCTGATGAAGAGTGTATCTTCAGTCATATGAACATCGTAAAGTCAAAGCTTCGAAATTGACTGAGTATCAAAAGCTTAAATGCAATACTAACTGCCAACTATGGACTAAGAAGAAATGAAAACTGCTGCTATGATTATGAACTGCCTAAGGAAGCACTGAAAAACACTGGGTCACTGAAAGCATAAGAGTCATCGCAACAGCAACTAGGACCTTCGCAGAGACCACCACTTCCCTGGGCACCGACGACGAAGATATTGCAAATTAGGAGCTAGCAGATCTAGAATAATGGTTAGTGTTCTAGTGTTAAGTCAGTCAGTCGTTCCTGTCATTAATGATTTGGCACATCAAAGATCAAGTGTAATTCGAGGAGCATTTTTCTCGCTGCCATTTTAGTATGTTTAACGCTATTCGGGAGTGAATCTAGCGTCATCTAAAATTTTGAGTTGGCAACTCTGGTTATAATCGAACTACCAGTACACTCTTGAATATAAACTGAAGGGTCAGAATTTTTTTAGATGCAAAGAATCCCACGTGTTTCCACTACATAGACCACTGTTAATGGCACCCGACACTCTTCAAGGAATGAAGGTTGATCTGCCATTTACCATTCATGAGTCAATTTTGTGTCCAATCGTCAGTCTTGATAGCACAATTTATTTCTGTTGGCTTGGTTGAGCATTGGCCACCTAACTGCCAAAGTCTGTTCTACTTCTTCGCAATTTACTGTTTGTTGGCAGTCTCCATTCCTACATCCATCTGTTATGAGGAAATTATAGTATACGGGGCTTCATATCACTGGGAGAGGAAAACGGGCATCACAGCCGGGAGCTGCAGCCACATTTGCTTGCTGATCAGATAATTGATTCCCACAAACTGCTGTTATGAGCGGGGATCTAGCATATCTTGTGACGATATCACAGCGAGCCAGTCTTGAATCTCAGTCACCTGCTCGGGGTGTAAGACTGTAAAATCAAAATGTAACGATCAACGTAAAATTTTAATATTGTGATTTGAATAGCTTTGTTAAGTACTGGCACCTGATGAGGTGGATTGTCTTCACGAAACATGTCATCAACGGCTTGTGAGCACCACGAGAATCAAAGATAATTGTATTTTGGATCTTTAGCTTTCTGTCTTCTTTAATGCTGATAGTTATTTCCAACAGCTTTCCTATTGCTCACCGCAGTAGGATTTGGAGCCATCTATGTATACGTCTGTTGAACCTTAATTGATGCTTTGTAGTATGACTCATTATTTCTGCTTATTTCCTCTTTGTAGGTGACCATGGAGTGAATGGATTAATTCAGTTTATGGAATACTGATTTTCAAAACAAATGGTCTGAGAAAGACAATTGCAACAAGGAATCGGGTGGATGCGCGCGTCCCTGGGAGCCTAAGCCACATCAGGAATCCTAATCGTTGCACCACGGCAATCTATGGTTACCATTCAGTACATATAATAATGACAATAATGTTCTTTTCTACGTTTGAGGCTCCAGCAGCAGACAAAAGTTCACATCAAGGACCGGGCTTTGACTGAAATATAGAAAAGGTTATAAAAGGAAAAAAAAAAAAATACTAGGGAAAACATCTCAGGATTTCGGAAGAATTTAAAGAATCTTCTTTTAGAAAGTGCTGTCTTAGTTATTGGAAAGACATGTAGAGAGGTCCAAAGATTCAAAGTGTAGGGAAAGAAGCAGTTTTCAAAACGGCCCATCAGTGAGTTGCCTACGAGCACACAGTAATCATGTGATGCAGCAGCTTGCCAAGCATCGCGTGGTCTAGTGGTGGGGGGAACACAAGTGGCCAGGTCTCGCGAGCAAAAACCAAAACAACACCTACAGAAGAGGGGAAAGTGAACCAAAATTGCGGCGTAAGGCAAACGAATCAAGTTTTGAAGTTAGACTGAGAGAGTTGAAAGTCGGACCGCTTTTGGCTCAACTTTGTCAAGCAAGGATGCAGAGGTAGAACCACCGGAGATGTTAGGGCAGCACTCTACAGGGACAAATAAATTCTTTGTATAAACGGAGCATCTTCACAGAAGAAAAGAAATTTCGACATCTGAATAGGACTCTCAGTTTCTTTGAGGCAGACTTAGCTATTTCTGTAATGTGGGGCTTCCAAGAAAGAGTGAGTGTAATACCAAGTATGTTCATTACGTCAAGAGGTGGAATTACAGAACCATCAAAGGAGAGACGAGAGCTGGGAGGAGTATTCGATAGAGAGATGAGCAGAAACTAAGTCTTGGAGGCATTAAACTTAGCAAGGTTTTGAGTACCCACTGATGTATCCTGTCCAAATCTTTTATCGAGGAAGTTGTGCTGAGACGAGATGCAGATCGAGTGAGAGAAGAAGGAGCAGAATTGAAGGATGTGGAAGAATGCAGTGTTGAGTCGTTCAGCGTATGAAGCCCTTGGTTATTTGTGGAAGAGAAGAAATCGCTGAAAAAAAACGGTGAAAAGTGTAGGAGACAGGACACGGTCTTGAAGGCCACTGCTGTTGATGGAAACAGAGACAGATCGACCGGAGAGGAAGCTAGATGGGAGGGAGCAAAGTGAGGGAGAGTAAGCCAAAAGAGGGAGAAATTAGGGTTGAGACCCCGATGCCACGCCCTGTAAAAAGCTCGGATCACGAGGAACCACATAAGACACTCCAAAATCTTTCAAAGATGATGACCAGGCATTAGTAAGATAGGAAAGAATATCACCAGTGGATCTCGCCTTACGGAAGCCATACTGGTGGTCAAAGAGAAGGCTGTGAAATTCAAGATGTCTAAGGATATGGGAATTGAGGAGGGATTCAAAGACTGGAAATGGCAGGTGTCAGAGCAACAGGGTGACAGTGAAAGGTGTCAAAACGGTTACCCCTTACTGGAATGGGATGTATAAACAAAGAATGCTTTCAAGAAGAGGGAAAGTCTTGGTTTTTGAACACAAACGGAACAGACGAGCAAGCACATGTGCATACTCAGAGGCACACTTTTTCAGTACACGGGGATGGATGCCAACAGGACCGTAAGCCTTAACCGTGCCCAGAGAAAGAAGCACTTTTCGGACAGTCCGAAAAAGATGATGGGGAGGGGCTCAGGATTAGTAAGTGGAACATCATGGGGTGAAGGAATTTTACAGTTATCTAAGGTGGAGTTAGAGGAGAAACGGGAAACAAAAAGAACTGCCTTGTCTATGGGAGAGACGGCTATTGTATCGTCAGATGGAAAATAAAGTAAGGGCAGAATGACAGAAGTTGTTAGCGATGCCCTTAGCCAAAGACCGAAAAGAGTTATCAGTGGATGACAAGGAAAGGTTATTGCACTTCCTTTGAATAAAGGAACACTTTGCCTCTTGGATGACGTACGTGCAACAATTACGGACAGTAATATAAAAGCTGGATGGAGTCAGAGGCGGGAGAGTTTTTCTAAGCCAAATGTGACTGAATGGCTTCAGAACAGAAACAGTTGAACCATGGATTGGAAGAAAAGGTCGTCTTGGGGATGAGGGGACAGATGCTGCGGATTCAAAAGCATCACTACATAAAAGACAGTAATTTACCCAAGGAAAGCCAGAACAGAATTTTAGTAAGTTATTCCAGTCAGCTTCGTTTAGCTACCAATATTACGCTTACAAGGGGCTGCTGGTGGGGAAGGTGTTGTTGAAATAGACAAAATTATGACTGTGATTAGATGAACTAACTGGGAGCGAGATTGGGTAATTGCAGGACCAGAGGTAAAAAAACATATCCAGAATATCATGAAAGTGCTCACAGCTGTCAAGAATATGGGCGGGGTGCGGGATGAACAAACAGCAACAACAGCAACAATGATAATGATAATGATAATCATAATGACAATAACGATAATGATAATAATAATAATAATAATGATAATAATAATAATAATAATGATAATAATAATAATAATAATAATGATAATAATAATAATAATAATAACAACAACAACAATAATAATAATAATAATAATAATAATAATAATGGTTGTTTAATTTGTTTATGGATGGGGTTGTTAGGGAGGTAAATGCAAGAGTTTTGGAAAGAGGGGCAAGTATGCAGTCTGTTGTGGATGAGAGAGCTTGGGAAGTGAGTCAGTTGTTGTTCGCTGATGATACAGCGCTGGTGGCTGATTCATGTGAGAAACTGCAGAAGCTGGTGACTGAGTTTGGTAAAGTGTGTGGAAGAAGAAAGTTAAGAGTAAATGTGAATAAGAGCAAGGTTATTGTTTTAGATATCTGGGAGTGGATCTGGCAGCGGATGGAACCATGGAAGCGGAAGTGGATCATAGGGTGGGGGAGGGGGCAAAAATTCTGGGGGCCTTGAAGAATGTGTGGAAGTCGAGAACATTATCTCGGAAAGCAAAAATGGGTATGTTTGAAGGAATAGTGGTTCCAACAATGTTTTATGGTTGCGAGGCGTGGGCTATGGATAGAGTTGTGCGCAGGAGGATGGATGTGCTGGAAATGAGATGTTTGAGGACAATGTGTGGTGTGAGGTGGTTTGATCGAGTAAGTAACGTAAGGGTAAGAGAGATGTGTGAAAATAAAAAGAGCGTGGTTGAGAGAGCAGAAGAGGGTGTTTTGAAGTGGTTTGGGCACATGGAGAGAATGAGTGAGGAAAGATTGACCAAGAGGATATATGTGTCGGAGGTGGAGGGAACGAGGAGAAGAGGGAGACCAAATTGGAGGTGGAAAGATGGAGTGAAAAAGATTTTGTGTGATCGGGGCCTGAACATGCAGGAGGGTGAAAGGAGGGAAGGAATAGAGTGAATTGGAGCGATGTGGTATACCGGGGTTGACGTGCTGTCAGTGGATTGAATCAAGGCATGTGAAGCGTCTGGGGTAAACCATGGAAAGCTGTGTAGGTATGTATATTTGCGTGTGTGGACGTATGTATATACATGTGTATGGGGGGGGGGGTTGGGCCATTTCTTTCGTCTGTTTCCTTGAGCTACCTCGCAAACGCGGGAGACAGCGACAAAGTATAATAAAATATATAAATAATAATAATAATGATAATAATAATAATAATAATAATAATAATAATAATAATAATAATAATAATAATAATAATAATAACAACAATAACAATAATAATAATAATAATAATAATAATAATAATAATGATAATAATAATAATAATAATAATGATAATAATAATAATAATAATAATAATAATAATAATAATAATAATAATAATAATAATAATAATAACAATAATAATAATAATAATAATAATAATAATAATAATAATAATAATAATAATAATAATAATAATAATAATAATGATAATAGTAATAATAATAATGATAATAATGATAATGATAATGATAATAATAATAATAATAATAATAGTAATAATAATAATAATAATAATAATAATAATAATAATAATAATAATAATAATAACGAAATTAGTAATAATGATAATGATAATAATAATAATAATGATAATAATAATAATGATAATAGTAATAATAATAATGAGTAGTGAGTGGTGGGATGAAGAAGTAAGATTATTAGTGAAAGAGAAGAGAGAGGCATTTGGACGATTTTTGCAGGGAAAAAATGCAATTGAGTGGGAGATGTATAAAAGAAAGAGACAGGAGGTCAAGAGAAAGGTGCAAGAGGTGAAAAAGAGGGCAAATGAGAGTTGGGGTGAGAGAGTATCATTAAATTTTAGGGAGAATAAAAAGATGTTCTGGAAGGAGGTAAATAAAGTGCGTAAGACAAGGGAGCAAATGGGAACTTCAGTGAAGGGCGCAAATGGGGAGGTGATAACAAGTAGTGGTGATGTGAGAAGGAGATGGAGTGAGTATTTTGGAGGTTTGTTGAATGTGTTTGATGATAGAGTGGCAGATATAGGGTGTTTTGGTCGAGGTGGTGTGCAAAGTGAGAGGGTTAGGGAAAATGATTTGGTAAACAAAGAAGAGGTAGTAAAAGCTTTGCGGAAGATGAAAGCCGGCAAGGCAGCAGGTTTGGATGGTATTGCAGTGGAATCTATTAAAAAGGGGGGGTGACTGTATTACTGACTGGTTGGTAAGGTTATTTAATGTATGTATGACTCATAGTGAGGTGCCTGAGGATTGGCGGAATGCGTGCATAGTGCCATTGTACAAAGGCAAAGGGGATAAGAGTGAGTGCTCAAATTACAGAGGTATAAGTTTGTTGAGTACTCCTGGTAAATTATATGGGAGGGTATTGATTGAGAGGGTGAAGGCATGTACAGAGCATCAGATTGGGGAAGAGCAGTGTGGTTTCAGAAGTGGTAGAGGATGTGTGGATCAGGTGTTTGCTTTGAAGAATGTATGTGAGAAATACTTAGAAAAGCAAATGGATTTGTATGTAGCATTTATGGATCTGGAGAAGACATATGATAGAGTTGATAGAGATGCTCTGTGGAAGGTATTGGGAATATATGGTGTGGGAGGCAAGTTGTTAGAAGCAGTGAAAAGTTTTTATCGAGGATGTAAGGCATGTGTACGTGTAGGAAGAGAGGAAAGTGATTGGTTCTCAGTGAATGTAGGTTTGCGGCAGGGGTGTGTGATGTCTCCATGGTTGTTTAATTTGTTTATGGATGGGGTTGTTAGGGAGGTGAATGCAAGAGTTTTGGAAAGAGGGGCAAGTATGAAGTCTGTTGGGGATGAGAGAGCTTGGGAAGTGAGTCAGTTGTTGTTCGCTGATGATACAGCGCTGGTGGCTGATTCATGTGAGAAACTGCAGAAGCTGGTGACTGAGTTTGGTAAAGTGTGTGAAAGAAGAAAGTTAAGAGTAAATATGAATAAGAGCAAGGTTATTAGGTACAGTAGGGTTGAGGGTCAAGTCAATTGGGAGGTGAGTTTGAATGGAGAAAAACTGGAGGAAGTAAAGTGTTTTAGATACCTGGGAGTGGATCTGGCAGCGGATGGAACCATGGAAGCGGAAGTGGATCATAGGGTGGGGGAGGGGGCGAAAATTCTGGGAGCCTTGAAGAATGTGCGGAAGTCGAGAACATTATCTCGGAAAGCAAAAATGGGTATGTTTGAAGGAATAGTGGTTCCAACAATGCTGTATGGTTGCGAGGCGTGGGCTATGGATAGAGTTGTGCGCAGGAGGATGGATGTGCTGGAAATGAGATGTTTGAAGACAATGTGTGGTGTGAGGTGGTTTGATCGAGTAAGTAACGTAAGGGTAAGAGAGATGTGTGGAAATAAAAAGAGCGTGGTTGAGAGAGCAGAAGAGGGTGTTTTGAAATGGTTTGGGCACATGGAGAGAATGAGTGAGGAAAGATTGACCAAGAGGATATATGTGTCGGAGGTGGAGGGAACGAGGAGAAGAGGGAGACCAAATTGGAGGTGGAAAGATGGAGTGAAAAAGATTTTGTGTGATCGGGGCCTGAACATGCAGGAGGGTGAAAGGAGGGCAAGGAATAGAGTGAATTGGATCGATGTGGTATACCGGGGTTGACGTGTTGTCAGTGGATTGAATCAGGGCATGTGAAGCGTCTGGGGTAAACCATGGAAAGCTGTGTAGGTATGTATATTTGCGTGTGTGGACGTATGTATATACATGTGTATGGGGGTGGGTTGGGCCATTTCTTTCGTCTGTTTCCTTGCGCAACCTCGCAAACGCGGGAGACAGCGACAAAGCAAAAAAAAAAAAAAAAAAAAATGATAATGATAATAATGATAATAATAATAATAATAATAATAATAATAATAATAATAATAATAATAATAATAACGAAATTAGTAATAATGATTATAATGATAATAATGATAATAATAACGAAAATAGTAATAATGATTGTAATGATAATAATGATGATAATAATAATCATAATTATAATAGTGATAAGTAATAAGGACATTAAGTTGTCCGCGCCACGTCAGTCAACATACCATTGTTATTTCTATCACTAATATTGATACCACAACTAACGACAGTAACTACGAACATAAACAATGGCAAGTAACCTTGGCACCAGATCTGCGCACACACGCCACCAGCAATCGATACTGAACAGACAGCTCGGCGCCAGAGTGGAGTAACTTTTTTTCTTTGTTGTAGAATGACTTGTGGTACAGACTGAACCGAACGGTCATTACTAACTGATACTAACTAGATGGAACAACGATGTTCATATAACTCTGGAAATGCACAATATTTACCATACTTTCATGCAGTCTAGCCTATGAGTACATTGAGACGAAGGGATGATGAACCTACTATTCTATTAGCCCTTGTTTCAGGATTTCATCTGTTCTTTTTGCAAAAGATGGGGTGTGATCCTTGAACCTTTTACATGAAAGACTGAACCTATTCTACGTCTTTCATCTATATGAAAAGAGCATTTCTCTCAAACATGATGTAATGTTTCCCTAAACAATTTATTTCGTTTCTATTAAAAAACTAAATACGAAACTGATTAGTCGTCCAACTAGTTGGTGACTGTTATGAACAAACGTCACGAGACATTTAAGGACAAATGCGGCGGCCACATATCTGGGTCTGATCCAAGATGCTGCTCCATGATGTACTCACAAATATTGTGGATCAATCAAAATGTTTCTCACAATAGTTCGTGCAGATGAACACGACCAATTAAGCACTTCAATCTACATATGATGGTGGTCTACTGTGTTTTGAACCTAGCAAAGCGAAAAACAACATCTAATTCTTGTAAGAACTGGAGAAATTTGACCATTAAGTTTTTCTACATTGCATGAAAAGATCTTTCATTTCGGTATATGTTATTTTTCCTTTACAAATAAATTTCTAATATCAGCTGACTACGTAAGGCTACAGCGGTCAAGTATCTTATACTCACAGGATGCCAGTCATATATAGAAGCCCATTCCTATATCTCATGAATAATTAAGAATTTCGAATGATTTTCTATTTTTTCTTTCAGAACTAAAACATTACCCTATGTTCAGAAAGAAAGTTGAGTTTCATAAAGCATTTACATGATACTGTTGTCCTGTAACTTAGCTTTCATGGGAGTACTTATACAAAGTATAATAAATATATATATATATACATATATATATATATATATATATATATATATATATATATATATATATATATATATATATATATATATATATATATTTTTTTTTTTTTTTTTTTTTTTTCAAAAGAAGGAACAGAGGGGGCCAGGTGAGGATATTCCAAAAAAGGCCCAGTCCTCTGTTCCTAACGCTACCTCGCTAACGCGGGAAATGGCGAATAGTTTAAAAGAAAAGAAAAGAAAGATATATATATATATATATATATATATATATATATATATATATATATATATATATATATATATATATATATATAGAGAGAGAGAGAGAGAGAGAGAGAGAGAGAGAGAGAGAGAGAGAGAGAGAGATTAAATAAATGAAGCTTTACGCAGCGTTTCATAAGGTACAAAGTAGCATCCCTTGACAGAGGTATGTAAGCTAGGTAATGCTGATGAAGAGGTATACTCGTTTGAAATACTTTAATTCTATGTGTGCAGCAAGAACCTCCCAGTGTATGTGGCCCAATAAAGGGAGACGAGATAGATAAGGTGGTGTGTGTGTGTGTGTGTGTGTGTGTGTGTGTGTGGAGCCAGGCAGGAGTCAGTGTGTGCGTCAGGCCCGCCACGCGAACCACGCTCTTACATGTTCACCCTCCGAGCGACGCCCACAATTCATATCTGTAAATGTAAGTACACGAACTGTTTACAACTTGTATTTCATAGATGTGTAGTCTAAGAAGGCTGTATAGGGAGATAACTTGGCTAGTTGTAATTAGATTACATAAGCAGTAATGCGAGAAGAACGGGTTAAAATTAGGGATAAATCAGATTAAGATACCAGAGAAATTGTTCGGTTGGGGTCTAATTTCGTGGTTGGAGGTGGAGCTGTGAATGAATAACTCGGTTTCACTTGAGGAATGATACACGTTCATATTACGGCAGAGGTTCATGTTTCACTGCATCAGGGTTACTGGTTTGTATGTGTGAAATGAGAGGCACTATGTAGCTGATCAAACCCATGAAAAAGGGAATTTAGCTAAAGATAAGATATATATAGCTAGATTCTCACGTGTGATACAGCATAAGTGTGTACAATCATAGTATATAGGCGTTCAGATACTTATTGCACAGCCTTACAGAACACTTCATTCAAGCACCAGTATGCGCTCCACATCAGTGGAACGGTCAGGTGATGCAAGTGTCAAATGTCTCATGATTTCAAGTGTGTAAATCAAAACTTGTGATTTTAAACTCTTTCTTATCCAAAACCTAAGACAAGCATGAATATAGTTCAAAAGAAAAGTTCCTGAACATCCGCTTGAGTGCGAGTTGTGATAATGAAAATGTGTAGATGACGAATAACTCAGGCTGATATATGATTTTCTTTATATGAGTAGTTATCTAAGATCTAGGGCAACATAATACGAAAACTGTGCATGGCAACATTAGCAGGCTCATGTATGCTGGTCAATAAGATCAGCTGATTGTGATCTGGGGAGTGAACTTTCACAATACTTCAGGGAAGTGAGTTGTCCAAGCATTCCCGAGGAGAGAACCTTTACAGTAACAAGGAGAGTGAACCATTACAGTACTCCAGGGAGTGAGCCTTCACAGTTCACCAGAGGAGTGAACCTATAAAGGTAGCGGGGGGGTGAATCTTCATAGTCCCTTGGTAGTGAGCCTTTACAGAAATCTAAGGGAGTGAGCCTTCAAAGAATTCTAGGGGAATGAACTTTCACAGTGCTCCGGGTAGTGAACCGTCACAGTACTGTAGTGGAGTGAAACTCCAGAGTACCATGGGGAGTGAACCCTCACAGCATCCAGGGGAGTGAACTGTATCAGATCTCTAGGGGAGAAAATGTTTACAGTAACTGGGGAGTGGACTGTATCAGATCCCCAGGGGAGAAAATGTTTACAGTAACTGGGGAGTGAACCTTCACAGTACTCCCAGGGACTGAGTCTTCATAGTTCTCCAGTGGAGTGAACCTTTACAGTAACCTGGGATTTTGAACCTGTACAGTACCCCGGGAATAAGCTTTCCAAGTGCTCCAGGGGAGTGAACCTTCACAGTACACCGGGGATTGAGCTATCAGAGTACTCCAGGGGAATGAACCTTCAAAATAATTTAGGGAAGTGAGCCTTCAAAGTGACCCAGAAAGTGAGTCATCAACGCAATCCAGTGGAATGAATCTCCACAGTACCACTGGGAACGAACCTTCACAGTAATCTGAGGGAGTGAACCGTTACAGTACTATAGTCGAGTGAACCTTCACAGTACCACGGGGAGTGAACCATCGCATCACTCAGGGGAGTGAACCTTCTCAGTACTCCATGGAAGGGAACGTTTACAGTAACCCAAGAGTGAACTTTTACGGTACTCCAGGGACTGAACCTTCAAAGTACCCAGGGGAGTAAACCGCCACAGTACTCCAGGTTAGTGAACCATTATAGTAACCGGGAAAGGGAACCTTCACAGTGCTCCGGAAAGTAAGCGTTCATAGTACTCTAGAGGAGTGAACCTTCACATCACTCCAGGGGAGTGAACCTTCACATCACTCAAGGGAAGTGAACCTTCACAGTACTCCGGGGAGTGAGCCTTCATAATACCAAGAGGAAATAGCCGTCATTGTTGGCTAAAGAATGAAACAATGGGATCACAAAATATGCGGTTAGAAATGGATGTAATGAAACTCAAAAATCAATTTAAAGATTGTGAGAATTGTCATGAAATGAAAGAGGAAATTGGAAAGAGGAATTGAAACGCAAGATTTTAATGAAGAATGTATTCAGATTGAAGAGCGAAAGAGGTCAGAAGAGACTATTCTAGATGTTCTAGAGGCTTTTAAACTATAGGAAATGCCCATAACACTGAATACAGATGGTAGAGAGGAACGTGGATGTTGAGGGACTAGGCAAGAGAAAGGTGACTGATGGTGAAGGACAGGAGCCTGGGAACACTGAAAATGAGATGACCAGGGCACTGGTTGAAGCTCTACATAGAAAGATATGCACTGCTAGAAACGAAACAGTCAGCAAAATGTATGGTGCAGTAGATGAAAATTTCAGAAAAGTGCATACATACAGGATTAGAATTTGTTAGTAAAAAGGGAGATTATAACGAAAGCTAAAGGCACAGAGGTTGTTAAACCCAAACTGACAGATTAAGGTATAAGGTGTGTGGCACCAATAGAAAAATTAGTTAATCAGGAGCTCGACAGACGTAGATCTTTTATTATATTTGGGACTGGATGAAGAGCATACGCTAAATAAGGCATGGGGAAAGAAAGAAGAAATGCTCATTAAAATGCTATTAAAGGCAACAAAATTACTAGATACAAACTCTAGGATAATGGAAAGAAGAAAAATTGGTGTTTATAATCGAGACACAAAAGGACGACCCGATATGCATACGTTTGGTTTGTAATCTAAGAGTAGTAAGACATGGAGGAAACTCAAAGACAAGATGGAATTTATCAAAGTATTCATCAAACGTGGTAGACTAAGGGAAGAGAGGGGAAAAAAGCAAAGAATGCAATCAGAAGGCAAAATGGAAGTCACCAAATGAAGCAAGAGGACGGACCACCCTTTTCAGTGCTACAGAGAGGTCAGGGAGATAGGTAATAGTAATGGCAGACTAAAAGTATTATATACAAATGCTAATGGACTAGTAGCATATGATTAGAAGCTGGAATTTAAGGATCCCTTAAGGGAGAACGCATCTGTTATCGTTGGAGGTGTGGAAACAAAGCATACTAAAGAGATTAGATCTTACCTTTTCCGACCAGAGGGATTCATGATAGTAATGGGGCAAAAGAAGACAAAGGAGGATGAGGTTTGACTTTCCTAATAAGATATAAGTTTAAGAAAACAGTAGTAAACGGTCCATTGAGGCAATACGTAATTGGAAATGGTAACCATAGAAAAGAAGTACATAGCGGTGTTGAAAACAAATAATCCTCCCAAGAATTTTAAAGATCCAGTGGGCGTATACAATGCCAACAACGAAGGAACAATCAGGATGGTACGTGAAATAGAACATGCACTTCTCAGAAAAGGTGAAGTATTGATAATGAATGATTTCAGTTGTTAGGAAATAGGCTGGTAGGATTTGGATTGTCATGGGAAAAGAGAATAGTGGGGAGACAAATTCCAAGAGGTGTGTACAGGAAAATTTCCTATACCAGCATGTTAATGAACATATTAGGATGAGAGGGACTGATTCATCAACATTACTAAATCTTATTTTCAAAAGACAAGCAAGGATGTTGGTAATATCATATATGATGCACCACTCGGAAAAAGTGATCACGTATTGCTTAGATTCGATTATGTGGTAAACGAGGAAGTTAAAAGAGGAGACATGAGACGACTTTAAGAAAAGTATTCGTGAAAACTACACAGAGTTTCTATGGCAGCTTAGAATGGGAAATAGAGTTCAGCAGCCAGAAACCAGGGTATTGTGGTGAGAGGTTCTTTGGTATTTGCGATGAACCTCAAAAATATAGAGGGAAGGATAAGAAAGAAGGAAGAAAGGTTCATATTAAGATGTCAAAAAACAAATGAGTTTAGAGATGGGCAGTGGTGGTGGAGCCGGCCAGCTTACGCAAGGTATAGAGAGCTAGGTTAGAGTATTGTACAATAAGAAAGGAGGAACAGAGAAGATTTGAAAAAAGTATTGTGGATAAGGTTGGTGAAAATCCAAAACTAATCCATACATTCGTTATAAGTAGATTGTCAGTTAAGAGCAGTTAAATCAGGGTAAAGGATTCAAAGGGAAAAGTAGTTGAGGATTATGTAAGGATATGTGAGGAACTGAATAACAATTTTAAAAGCGTTTTCATATTGGAAGACACCATAGCCCTATTATCAGTGAGATGGGATGGGGAGGAGGCTTTAGAAAATGTTGAGACACCTAGAGAATACATAAGCAGATTACTAAAAGGTCTTGATCTATACAAGTCTCGTGGTCCTGATGAAATAGCACCTTTGATGATGAAGAAGTGTGCAAATACACCAGACAGACTTCTTGAAATACTGTTCTAAATGCCGCTGGAGAAAGACAGAATGCTAGAGTGAAAAAGACTAAACGTCATACTCATCTATAATATTGAAGACCGGGAAGAGGCGCTGAACTACAGGCTAGTCTCCTTGACCAGTGTGGTTTGTAAGGAACTGGAAAAATTAATCGGAAAGCAAATGAATGACTTTCTACAGAGGAGAAATTACTTAAAGTAAGAGGCATCACGGTTTGAAGGAAAGGAGGTCATGTGCAACGAATCTGATTTCTGTTAGCTCTCTCTCTTAGATAAAAGGGAAGTCTGGTAGTTTGTTTATATCTTGACTGCCAGAAGGCATTTAACGCAAAACCGCATTAGGAGAATGATTAAGAAGTTGGAACACCAGGCAGGAATAAGGGCGATTCTTCTCCGATGGATAAATCATCTTAGTGAAAGGGAACAAAGGACACATGTCAAAGGAGCCTTCTCCAAGCGGATGAACCTAACCAGTGGAGTGGTCCAGGGTTCCGTTTTGGTACAGGCACTATTTTTGATCTATGTGAATGACTTACCTGAAGATATGGACCCATACCTAAATATATTTGCAGATGATTCACAAATCATGAGGGAAGTGAAAAGACAGGAGGATTGCATCAGCGTACAAGGGGACCTAAACAGACTCCAAAGTTGGTGTGACATATGGTTGATGAAATTCAATACAAGCAAATGTAAAGTGATGAGGTTTAAACAAAGTGAAAGGCCTCAATATCGTTATCATCTACCAGGAAGTAAGCATCAGGATTCTGTGTGTGACAAGGACTTGAGTGTCAATATCGTCCTTACGCTGTTGCCAGAGTCCCACATTAGGATTATATATTAAAGACAAACTGTCTTGTGGCAAATATCAGAATAGATTTCAAGTATATTGATTCGGAAATATTTACCAACCTATTTATATCCTTTAGTAGGCCAAAACTAGACTATGCTTCTCAAGCTTGGTCACTGCACTTAAAGAAGCACATAGAGCTGATATGGAAGGTCCAGAGGATGGCAACAACGACAGTATACCAGAATCATAATAGTTAAGTTACAGGAAAAGACTAAAAGCTTTGAATTTGCCTATGTTGGAAGAGAGAAGACTGAGAGGTGACCTGATCACGACCTTTAAGTTTTCAAAACAGATCGATGAAGTGGACAGTGAACAGTTTTTCGAGAGACGTAGGGATAGAGGAACCAGAGAACATAACATGAAATTAAAGAAGAAACTTGTTAAAAAATATGTAGAGAAGTACTTTAATGGTATAAGAATAACGGGTGTTGGTAGGTATAACCCTCAGTAATATGTGATGTGTTGGCAGGTGAGACCCTCGGTAACATGTGCTGTGTAGGCAGGTGTGACCCTCAGTAACATGTGTTGTGTGGGCAGGTGTGACCCTCAATAACATTTGTTGTGCTGGTAGGTGTGACCCTCTGTAACATGTGTTTTGTTGGTAGGTAAGACCCTCAGTAACATGTGTTGTGTTGGCAGGTGTGACCCTCAGCAACATGTGTTGACAGGTGTAACCCTTAGTAATATGTTTTGTGCTGGCAGGTGTGACCCTCATTAACATGTGTTGTGTTGGCAAGTAAGACTCTCAGTAACATGTGTTGTGTTGTGAAATGTGAGCCTCAGGAACATGCATTGTGTTAGCAGGTTCGACCCTCAGTAACATGTGTTGTGTTGGCAGGTTTAGGTTTATGGAGAAGGGCGGTGTTGGTGGGCACGTGTGTGACCTTGATGGTTCTGGTCGGCTTCAGCAGCCTCACCTTTCCGCTCCAACATTTGAGCTTAACAGTCTGGCGCATCGTGGTCACTTATCTTGACCAAGGTTGCCTTAACGTAAGTATTTGTGTAGAATTGTTCAATCCATGGTGATGGCCGGTCTTGAATCTATCTTACTGAAGATAAAGGAATTTGAAGATGAGAATGTTATGAAGAAGAGTATAGTGAAAATAGCTTAGACGAGATAAGGGTTTAACGTTGGTGATGATGATGAGAATGATGATGATGATAATGATGATGATAATGATAATAATAATGATAATAATAATAATAATGATAATAATAATAATAATGATAATAATAATAATAATAATAATAATAATAATAATAATAATTTTTCTAATTTTCCAAAAGAAGGAATAGAGAAGGGGGCCAGGTGAGGATATTCCCTTAAAGGCCCAGTTCTCTGTTCTTAACGCTACCTCGCTAACGCGGGAAATGGCGAATAGTTTGAAAGAAAAAAAAAGATAATAACAATAATAATGACAATGATAATAATAATGATAATAATAATAATAATAATAATAATAATAATAATAATAATAATAATAATAATAATAATAATAATGATAATAATAATAATGATGATAATGATAATAACAATAAGTCAAACCTAAATCAAGAATCTACAAAGAAGACAAATACGTCCAGCATTAAGCAGGAAACCATAGAAAGAGGCAAGGGAGGAGAAGGGGGAGGGGGAGGGGGGGGGGGGGGGGGGGGGGCAGTACGCAAAATGCAAATCTGGAGTTTCATATAGATTTTCAAATCTCCCAGTGGTTCACCATACATTTGGAGACATGGGTCAGTGTATAATATATAGGCATAGGCATGACTTATCGAGGGTGGAGTGTCCTCTTTTGTGTCTCATTTATAGTGGAATGTACTCTTGTATGTCTCAGTTATGGTGGAGTTTACTCTTGTGTGTCTTAGCTATGGGTCAGCGTACTCTTTTACCTCTCATTTAAAGCGGAACGTACTCTTGTATGCTTCAGATATGGAGGAGCGTACTCATGTATGTCTTAGTTATGGTGATATGCACTAATGTATTTCTCAGTGGTGATGGAGTGTACTCTTGTATGTCTCAGTTATGAAGGAGTGTACTCTTGTATGTCTTAGTTAAGGTGGAATGCACTAATGTATTTCTCAGTTATGGTGGAGTGTACTATAATATTTCAGTGACGTCGTGTGTGCTCGTATGTTTAAGTGAGGGTGACATCATGAGGTAATATGTCTCAGTGGGTAGGACATTATGGGGTAATATATCTCATTAAGAGTGATATCATGAGGTAATATGTCTCAGTGGGTAGGACATCATGGGGTATTATATCTCATTAAGAGTGACATCATGAGATAATATGTCTCAGTGGGTAGGACATCATGGGGTAATATATCTCATTAAGTGACATCATGGGGTAATATGTCTCAGTGAGAGTGACATCCCTGGGCAATATGCGCTTTCTTCTCTCAGTGATGAGGAAATGTAAATCTCTGTTGTACGTGCAACAGCTGTTGTTGGAGAATCAGATGTGTTCTTGTCATTACAACATGTTTGTTATCTTAGTTTGGGAATAATTGTACGATGGCGAAATTTTATCACAACCAATAGTCTATCCTTTGATACTGATAAATTTAGAAAGAAAATTATTTATGTCTAATAGGCTAACTGCTACACGTTCATCATACTGAGGAAAAAATTGAGGCAACTCTCGATCAAATATTGAAAATTCACTTGAATATAAGATCAAGAGATCACAGGAGAACAAACTAAAAAAAAAAAAAAAAAATTGGTGCCTCAGATTTTAGACCTGATTCTAGTTATATTACACTGAATAGGAGTATGACCTTCATTTCCTTCTAGCAGCTCTAGCTTTTGAGATAATGCACTTATCAAGAGATGACTGAGTAAATAAACATTGTATCAGTGATATATAACTTGCTATGCTTGTTTTACCAGTATTTGATTCTATGGATGAAATTCAATCATGAATAAGAAATTTCTACTTGTATGAAGCCATTTTTGTTTTATCAAAAAGGCAACAGATAATGATTTTTAGTCATCAATCCTTGTGCTCGATCGGTTGTATGCATAGCAATTAGGGGTATATCATATCTCGATAACCAGAGCTAATAGAGAAAAACTGATGGCATATTTAGTATCAGCGACCAAAATTTACCTAAAAAAAGGCCTTATATCTGAGGCACCAAATTCTGTGTAACCCTTATGTATAAATTTTTGAAAGACAATTAATCGTGTGTGTGTGTGTGTGTGTGTGTGTGTGTGTGTGTGTGTGTGTGTGTGTGTGTGTGTGTGTGTGTGTAACCACCTATTTGTACAGTACAGTACGATGAAGGATTTTATATTTGTTGGTCTCCCATTTCTTGAACTTTCTCTACTGTCGAGTAACTATAAAACATGCATTGTGTCACTATTCACAGTTTCATTATTCAGTACATTTCATTCATCTTCTACCGCAGAAGTACTTCTTTATATCTTTTTGTAACAATTTCTTGATTAATTTCATGATATTCCCTCTAGTTTTTCTATTTTTGCACCTTCCGGAGAGCTGTTTACTGTTCATGTTATCAAACTGGTAAAAAAAAAAGATTGGAATGAAGTCACCCTTTGTCTCCTCACTATCAAGGTGGACAAAATTATGCTCTTTGTCCTTTCGTTCCAACCAAGCCAGCACAAAGCACAATATAAAACCCCCCCACAAGTCACACGCATAAAACAGAAGTCTTTTCAAATAGACCTACTCACCATCAATACAAACCAGAGAACAAATGGAAACTCTGTATAAAACCATCACTTACCTAATCACTAAAAGGCAGAACACAGCTTGGCACTCCTTTCTCAACACAATGAACCACAAGACAAACAGCAACTGACTCTCGCGTACGTTGAAGACGATCCACACTTTGACCGCACGAATCCAACCCCTACTAATGAAGCACTTTTGAACCATTCCAGTGACATCTCTCTATTCAAATAACACAAAAGCATACTCGTAAGATATTACTCAAAAGTCAAGCACCAAGTAACATCGCCCCTAAACCGAAAAGTTATAGAAAAAAAAGAAATACAAAGTTCATCCGGAAACAACTGTCACCCTCCCCCCCTCCCCCAATGTTTCACTCTGAACGACACAAACAATGCAGTTAAAACGCTAAACAAATCTGCTGCTAAATGTTCTCATCAAACTCTTACCTAAAACACTTTGACCCGGTTGCTATCCAAGCACTTGTAGACATTTTCAACCACATCTGGTTAAACGAAAGAATCCTTAACGTCTGGAACTTGCTAACATAATACCAACCTTAAAACTTTGCTAACCATTCAAGTCCCTCCTCCTACCTCCCTAGATCACTTCCGTCTCCAGTATCCATACTCTGTGAAAGACTGGCTTTAGACCCAACTACTTCACCACCACTCTACCAAACATATCCCCAGTCTCGTACAATGCTAGTGACAATGGACACCAACAGAGCATTTAAAACGGTTTCTCTTCACATCCTCACACTAGGAAACACCTGACACCATTCTCCACAACAACAACAAAAAGTGGTTGGCCAATTTCACAGCTGGCCGCTAATTCATCACTAACTACGGCTTTACCTCTAAAATACATAAGCTCTATAAGTGAGTTCCTCGTGGAGGATGTCTTTCTCCAGCCCTCTTCAGTCATATTTTACACGACCTCCCATTACTCCGGGCACAACATGTGGGTCGTTTTATATGCAGGCGACCTTATGATTACATCACAACACCCTGACATCATAATAGCCACAATAAACATACAGCATAACATTGCACAATTGGAAATTCAACTGAATGCCATCCTCTCCAACCGCCTTTCCACATTTCATCGTACGCAAGGCTTACACCACATTTCCTATCTTCCTTCTACTTTCCATACTTCCCCGACCCTAACACCCTCCATCTGACGTTCAGTCATTAAAGACATTCAATAGTCCTTCAAAATACTCACTCTATCTTCTCACCTAATCATAAACTGTTACCACTTCTCCATTTGACCTCTTTATCGATGTTCCCATTTGTTCCCTTCTTTCTCTTACACTATTCAACCTCCTTCCAAAACATTTTCTTGTTTTTCATGAAGTCTACTGATATTCGCTCACCTCAATTATCATGTGCCCTCTTTTTCAACCCCTACACTTTCCTCATAACCTCCCACTTTTCCTTATATCTCTCTCACATATTTGAACTCTTTCCTTGATTTAAGTAACGCCCATATATCTCTCTTCCCTTTCAATAACATATTCACTTTTTCATTCCACCACTCACTATCCTTTCTAATTTCCCAGCGTGCACCTTACGCATGCCATACGGATCTATCGCACATGCCATCACTGCTTTTCTAAACCCCTTCCATTCCTCCTTACGCACTCACCTATCTTCGTTTACTCTTAGCTTTTGTCATTCTACTACCAAAGTTTCCTGGTATTTCTTCACAAAAATCTTTATTTTTTTCCAAATCTACTTACTTTCACCTTTCTCTTCTCACCAATACCCTTTCCTCAGACACCTCACCAGTTGCTCCTCTCGGCACTTTCACATCCAAGAATCTTTCTTTTGCACGCTTATCAGTTGGTATGGAATCCAGAAATATCCGCTGATCATCTTCCCTACTCATACATGTATACTTGTATATATCCATCTTTCTCGACTAGGTATTAACAATCACTAGCCATTTTTCAGCACACAGCTCCACAAGCTGTTCAATATTCCCATTCACCTTACTGAATACCGCATGCTTCTTGGTTATACCCTCAACTGGCAACATTTCTCACCTTTGCCTTTAAAGCTCTCATCACTAATACTTGGTTTCTTGCATCAAAATTGTTGACACCTCCCCACATCTGCATAGTTGTGCCTTCCCTTCATATGTATAGCTACGTTACTTTCCGCACATCTGTATATCCCCACATCTGTAGAGTTATGTTGCCTCCCCCATAACTGCACAGTTGTGTTACTTCCTCACATCTGCAAAGTTGTGCTATCTCCCCACATCTGCATAGTAGTGTTATCTCCCCAAATCTGTACAGTTATTTCATCTTCCTACATCTGCACAGTTGTGTCGCCAACTTATCTCTTCATTTCTTGCCACAGTTACCAGCGTCCGTCACGAACGCCAAGGGCCTCGTGTCTCCTGGCACTCCTTTAAACTTTTCACCACACTTTCTAATAGAGGAGGCTGATTTCTGCCGGAGACGTCCACACTTGTCTATCGTGGCGTATGTACACTCGTCCATTAGCTCCGTGGAGAAGAGGATGGAGACCCGATCGACGTGGGCGTCTGCCGGAGCTTACGACAAAGACGTGAGGATGGGCGTGGTCTTCATGGTGGGACTTGCTAAGACCAGAGAAGAGCAAAAAATTCTCAAAGAGGAGAGCACACGATACCACGACATTATACAGGTATGATATGTGATTTCTTTTTTATCAACCAGTCAGGCAAGGCTATAAGACTGTAAAGAGATTATAAACAGAAACATCCACAAGACAGACGATTCATAACTGAAAATCAAGTATTTTTCCCTTTTATGTCATAGGTTCCGGTCACTGACAAGCCTTCCTCAAAACCAGAATAAAGATCTAAAGAAACCAAAGATGAAAAAGTAAAAAGAGAAGGAAAAAATAGCAGAATTTTATGAAGTAGAACCGTGTCTCTGAAAAAGGTATGGTAAAGAGTTTCAGAGCTTAGTGGTGTTGGGAAAGAAATGCACATCAAAACAGCTCATCTTCTACTTACCAAAGTTCATGCAGTAATCATGCGATACACTTTCTTAATGAGCATTACATAATCTAACCAATGGCGAGGGTACGCAAACAGCCACTTCACTGAAGAAACCAGAGTATCTGATGAAGAGAAACAAAGAAACTTAAACGTGAAAGTAAACGTCAGCACGAAGCATATGTTGCTGAAAACAACAAAACAAACCGTAAAGAGTTTTATATTCACTTATGTAAGAGAGTCATTGCACAGTCAACTCATCCAGTAACTAGAGAAAATGGTGACTTGGTTCAGGACAACGAAACCATGGCAAAGATTATGAATTATATGTTTTAGCATCTGTATTTACAACTAAAGATACAACTCATGTCCCGTCTCTGTTGCTTGGAAGGAAACACATCATGTAGCATACTGAAATAAAATATGAAGATGTATAATCGGTACGAAAGGAAACGAAAATGAATGAAAGTCAGAGTTTTATACATTGGTAGTAAAAATGAAAAGCGAACTACATTATAGATTTTGTTGCATTACAAAAGGTGAATGAGGAAAAAATCTTGGATGAAATAATCTCTGGTGACCCAAAGTCAAAAGGCGGACAAAATTCTTGGATTCATAGGAAGGGCATTCGGATTAAAGTCTTGGGATATTGTTCTTACTCTTTACAAGACACTGGCGTTCCCATCTCGAACATTTATTCATTCTTAGTCACTCCACTTGAGAAAAAATAAACAAAATGTGATGATTATAGAAGGCGAGCTACCGTGAAGATTCTCAAGGACTGAGAAAACAATGCCTCTGAGAATCTAATAAACGATTTAGATTTATTTAGCTTCGAAGAGAGAGGATTAAGTGATGATCTAACACAGATATTCAAAATTATCAAAGGCTTCAGTAATCTTGATCAAAGAAGCTACTTAAGGCTGGATTCGTCTAATTTCACTCGAAGTAATGGATGCAAACTCGTAGGCAAACATGTTATCCCAAATGGAGCGAAGTACTTTTTCTTCAACGGGATAGTTAATATATAGAATGATTAACCAGAATAGTTGAAAGCAATACCATAGATGTAATTAAGCTTAGAATTCATGAATATTTTGCTGCAAATCCACCTATAAACGAAAAGTTCATAATTTTCTCTCTTTGAATCATCTATGTTTTTCTACTTTTACCACACTAATCTGTGAGTTTTGTTCTCTTTTACTACCACAAACAGCCTTGTTAGGACCCAGTGGTCTGTTGCAAGTGGGTCAAGAGTTGACTGTCATATTGGGAAAGCTGATGAGTTGCATTACTTTGGTCCTTGGTCAGTTAGGCAAGTATGTAGAGTTAGAACCTCTCCGGCAGTACTTCACACGAGGATGAATCAGTCCTTTTTTTAAAAAATACTTGGAGAAGCCATCCTCAAGAGCAGAATTTGCGGTATCTTTCATTCTTTACAAGCAGACTTGGCAAAGCAAATAAAAAAACATAATATAAGAAGCTACCACAAGCCTCGTACCAGAACTTTGACCACTAATGTATATATATATATATATATATATATATATATATATATATATATATATATATATATATATATATATATATACACACACACAGACATATGCATATATACACATGTACATAATTCATACTGTCTGCCTTTACACACACATATATATATATATATATATATATATATATATATATATATATATATATATATATATATATATATATATATATATATATATATATATATATATATATATATATATCTTTTTCTTTTCTTTCAAACTATTCGCCATTTCCCGCGTTAGCGAGGTAGCGTTAAGAACAGAGGACTGGGGGGCCTTGGAGGGAATATCCTCACCTGACCCCCTTCTCTGTTCCTTGTTTTGGAAAATTAAAAAAAAAAAAAACGAGAGGGGAAGATTTCCAGCCCCCCCGCTCCCTCCCCTTTTAGTCGCCTTCTACGACACGCAGGGAATACGTGGGAAGTATTCTTTCTCCCCTATCCCCAGGGATAATATATATATATATATATATATATATATATATATATATATATATATATATATATATATATATATATATATATATATATCACTTGTTCACAGGAAGCTCAGTACCAGGTCTGCTTGAGCACAACTAAGTCATTACTAGGTCTGCCTGATCACGGCTAGGTGAGTGCCAGGTCGACCTGATCACGGCTAGGTGAGTACCAGGTCGACCTGATCACGGCTAGGTGAGTACCAGGTCGACCTGATCACGGCTAGGTGAGTGCCAGGTCGTCCTGATCACGGCTAGGTGAGTACCAGGTCGACCTGATCACGGCTAGATGAGTACCAGGTCGACCTGATCACGGCTAGGTGAGTACCAGGTCGACCTGATCACGGCTAGGTGAGTGCCAGGTCGTCCTGATCACGGCTAGGTGAGTACCAGGTCGTCCTGGTCACGGCTAGGTGAGTACCAGGTCGACCTGATCACGGCTAGGTGAGTACCAGGTCGACCTGATCACGGCTATGTGAGTATCAGGTCGTCCTGATCACGGCTAGGTGAGTACCAGGTCGACCTGATCACGGCTAGGTGAGTACCAGGTCGACCTGATCACGGCTAGGTAAGTACCAGGTCGACCTGATCACGGCTAGGTGGGTACCAGGTCGACCTGATCACGGCTAGGTGAGTACCAGGTCGACCTGATCACGGCTAGGTGAGTACCAGGTCGACCTGATCACGGCTATGTGAGTACCAGGTCGTCCTGATCACGGCTAGGTGAGTACCAGGTCGACCTGATCACGGCTAGGTGAGTACCAGGTCGACCTGATCACGGCTAGGTGAGTACCAGGTCGTCCTGATCACGGCTAGGTGAGTACCAGGTCGACCTGATCACGGCTAGGTGGGTACCAGGTCGATCTGATCTTGGATAGGTGAGTACCAGGTCTGCCTCACCACGGCTAAGTAAGTACCAGGTCAAGCTTCCATTATAGTACCATTAGCTAATCTATAGTTATTTTGGAACATGTGTCCCACTGACCGGACGTGCAGTATCCCATGGTTCAAGTGCTGAATCATTAACCAGAATATGTCAATTATGGAATACATAATCTTATGTTATTCCTTGTTTTAAGTAGTTTTGTTTTCTTCATTGTATGGGTCAATGTTCATGTGACATATTTGTGATGTTGCCTTACTTGTCCGGCAGGGTAACTACACGGATACCTACCACCTACTAAGCTACAAGGCACTGGCGTCGTTACACTGGGTCACACGTCATTGTCTCCATGTGCCCTGGACCCTCCACACAGATGACGACGTCCTCATCGATGTTTTTTTCCTAACAAAGTTTCTAGAAAGGCACGGAACCGCAGACAGTTTTCTTTGCTACATTTGGGATAAACCTCCAGTCAGACGAAGAGGTCGTTGGTGTGTACAGCCAGAAGAGTTCCCAGAGGACAATTACCCTCCATATTGTGCTGGAGGTGCCTGGGTCATGGCCACACCACTTGCCTCACGTTTGTTACTCGCTGCTAGCCAAGTCCCGTTCCTTTGGGTTGATGATGCATATATCACTGGTGTCTTGGCCAAGTATGCTTCTGTGAGACACTCCAAAAAATCAAGTAAATTTATCAGAATAAAAGGTATTGTGGAGAAAGATCTGGGGAATGTGATGGCCTGGTTAAACTTACAGGAGCACAGAAACACTTGGTGGTTCAAGCTTCTCCTCCATTATAACCACCTATCGCCTGTATCCTCACCCTAGCCTTACTTCAGATCGCCTATTATTACATAACGATAAATAAACATATGAAAATCTGTGTAGATATTTACCTAACTTTCCATCCATCCATCTACCTATCTACTTATCTATCTATCTGTCTACCTATCTAGTTAAACATTTACCTGCCTAACTAATCATCTATCTATCTATCTATCAATATCTCTTTATCTATCTATCTGTCTATTTAGTAAATATCTACTTTTCTATCTACTCATCTGTCTATCTATCTATCTACTTGAATATCTCCTTTCTGTCTAGCTATATATCTAGTTAGATATCTACCTGTCTATTTCTCTATCTGGTCAAATATCTACCAATCTATTTTTCTGTCTAGTAATCTATCAATCAATCTATCTATCTATCTATCTTTTTGTTTTTCACAAACGTGATTGTTTTAATTACAGAGGTATAAGTCTATTGTTTATGCCTGCTGAGTGGTGACTGAGAGGGTAGTGATATGCACAGAAAATCAGATTTAAGAGGAACGTTGAGGGATCAGCAGATCAGGTGTTTGCTGTAAAGGATTTGTGTCAGGAATACTTGGAGAAAGACAGTGAACTGTATGTGGCATTTATGAATCTGGAGAAACCGTATGTAAAAGGAGAAAATTGAGAGTAAATATGAATATGAAGAAGGTAATGGGGTGAATCAAAGGGACGAGACTGGATGGCTTGTATAAGGCTGCATGGAGAGGACATGGAAGAGGTGGAGTGTTTTAGGTATCTGGAAGTAGACAGGGCAAAGGATGGAACGATGGGGCTGAAGTGAATCAAAGGGTGAGGAAGGAACGTTAAGTTCATGAGTATATTACGGAGCGTGAAGAAGGAAAGGGCAAATATGGTTTTTTTTATAGTCCCTTAGTCTCGACAGTGTTGCATGGAAGCGAGTCTTTGGGCTTGTATACAAAATAAAGGAAGACGGTAGACGTGATGAAGATTAAATGTTTAAGGACGATACATTGTGTGAGGTGGTGTTGATCGTTACAGAAATGACAGTGTACTGAAGTGGTTTAGACAAATGAAGAGGATGAGAGAAGATACTCCGATAAAGGATCTATGTGGCAAAACTTGTAGAGCAAGGGCTAGGAAAGACACCGAAGGATGGAGTGATGGGGATTTGGGGGCATCGGAGCTTAAATATTTAGGAGGTTGAGAAGCGCGCATGGGATCGAATGAACTGGATCGATGTGGCATATGGGTGCCGACGTGCTGTCAGTGGAATGAACCAAGGAACATGAAGCTATCAAAGTAAATAATGGAATGGTCTGTAAGGCTTAGCAGTGTATGGTAGAATGTGATCTTAGACATTATGCATAGCAGGCATAGAATGGATGTGTGCAACCGAGACCCTTGTTCATCTGCTCCTGAAACTACCGAGCTAAGGCGGGACAAGAAATTGGGTCAGACAGAGAGGCAGACAGACTCATGTCGAGGTCTCCGTGGTGTAGTGGTTAACGTTACTAACTATGAGACAGCATGGGCCTACCCGAGGCAAGGCTGGCACAGGTTTGAATCTTGGGCCAGGCAGTAGGTCCACACTCAACCCAACTGTTCATCCTCCCCTTAGGGATGATCGATATATGGGTACCTGGCTTAGGTTGAGTTGTGTGTGAGAATAGTGCAGCCGTGAGCTGTAGGAGCCATTAGAAGTATCCTGAATAACACCAGGACTCATTTCATTGAAATTGGTGCTGAGATAATTACCTTAGGCAAACTTCAACACGAAGGTCCTTTCGTATGCAGACCACCTCCATTCACATCACACCCTAACAAAATAGCAGCAAAATCAAACATAACTCTACATTAAACAATTGGAATGATGACTGTCCCAGAACATAATTTCAACATCTCAGAAATCTTCAGTCTTTCTTTTTAACCTCAGATAAACATGAATTCATCTCACGCCCTTCAGTCATTTTGAATGAACAGTTACTATGAACAAAACACCGACCACTCAAGGCGTCAAGTGCGAAACACACGTGACATTCACTTCCCACATAATATCATCATAAGAGCATGACACAAACTAGTGCCCTCAGAACACTAACTGGGACCAGAGTTGAACAAGATGAAGAATCCAAAAATATCTTATACGAACGATTCATCCCGTCTATTTTACACTGTGCCTCACCTGCCTGGTCTTCCACCCTCTCAAAAGCAAATGTAATAACGCTGCAAACCATACAACATAGTGCACTCAGAACAATCAATGGCTGCCCAGTAACCACAAAGCTCACAACTTTCACAGGAAAACAAAGCTCCCGATGCAGTCCTACTTTAACATGTTCGGCACTCATTTCTGTGGAACAGCACTAGATTCCTCTCACCCTAGATAACTAACCCCAACCCCCAAATAGAAATAAAAGCTTACTCCAGCCTCACACTTCAGAAGCTTTAATTCCCGTATCACCCCACCCCCAACAAATATAAAAGTGACAAAACACATACAAACATACTGAAATACCCTGGCAAGCACTAAACACACGGCCTCCCATCCCACTCCTAAAATCCAACTCACAGGACATATACATAGACGCATCAGTAAACACACTGTTTGGACAAACATGAGCCACACTCTCCCGCAACCGCTCCGAACATCACCCACCACGCTAACACCACACACTATTTCGTCATACAGCTATACTCTTCATGCCTACGATGCAGCTACTATAAAGAATACACTGAGCATATCCTGCTCCATTTACCCTGCACTACCTGCGTCACAATGCGTCACAAGAAGGAACAGAGAAGGGGGCCATGTGAGGATATTCCCTCAAAGGCCCAGTCCGCTGTTCTTAACGCTACCTTGCTAATGCGGGAAATGGCGAATAGTATGAAATATATATATATATATATATATATTTTTTTTTTTTTTTTTTTTTTATACTTTGTCGCTGTCTCCCGCGTTTGCGAGGTAGCGCAAGGAAACAGACGAAAGAAATGGCCCAACCCCCCCCCCCCACATACACATGTACATACACACGTCCACACACGCAAATATACATACCTACACAGCTTTCCATGGTTTACCCCAGACGCTTCACATGCCTTGATTCAATCCACTGACAGCACGTCAACCCCTGTATACCACATGACTCCAATTCACTCTATTCCTTGCCCTCCTTTCACCCTCCTGCATGTTCAGGCCCCGATCACACAAAATCTTTTTCACTCCATCTTTCCACCTCCAATTTGGTCTCCCTCTTCTCCTCGTTCCCTCCACCTCCGACACATATATCCTCTTGGTCAATCTCTCCTCACTCATTCTCTCCATGTGCCCAAACCATTTCAAAACACCCTCTTCTGCTCTCTCAACCACGCTCTTTTTATTTCCACACATCTCTCTTACCCTTACGTTACTTACTCGATCAAACCACCTCACACCACACATTGTCCTCAAACATCTCATTTCCAGCACATCCATCCTCCTGCGCACATCTCTATCCATAGCCCACGCCTCGCAACCATACAACATTGTTGGAACCACTATTCCCTCAAACATACCCATTTTCGCTTTCCGAGATAATGTTCTCGACTTCCACACATTTTTCAAGGCTCCCAAAATTTTCGCCCCCTCCCCCACCCTATGATCCACTTCCGCTTCCATGGTTCCATCCGCTGACAGATCCACTCCCAGATATCTAAAACACTTCACTTCCTCCAGTTTTTCTCCATTCAAACTCACCTCCCAATTGACTTGACCCTCACCCCTACTGTACCTAATAACCTTGCTCTTATTCACATTTACTCTCAACTTTCTTCTTCCACACACTTTACCAAACTCAGTCACCAGCTTCTGCAGTTTCTCACATGAATCAGCCACCAGCGCTGTATCATCAGCGAACAACAACTGACTCACTTCCCAAGCTCTCTCATCCCCAACAGACTTCATACTTGCCCCTCTTTCCAGGACTCTTGCATTTACCTCCCTTACAACCCCATCCATAAACAAATTAAACAACCATGGAGACATCACACACCCCTGCCGCAAACCTACATTCACTGAGAACCAATCACTTTCCTCTCTTCCTACACGTACACATGCCTTACATAGGGACCGGGGGGCTGGAAATCCTCCCCTCTCGTTTTTTTTTTTTAGTTTTCCAAAAGAAGGAACAGAGAATTGGGCCAGGTGAGGGTATTCCCTCAAGGCCCAGTCCTCTGTTCTTAACGCTACCTCGCTAATGCGGGAAATGGCGAATAGTTTGAAAGAAAGAAAGATATATATATATATATATATATATATATATATATATATATATATATATATATATATATATATATATATATATATGAAAGGATCACAATTTTGAGCGTGATCAGGATATTCCTATGAGTCCACGGGGAAAATGAAACACGATAAGTTCCCAAGTGCACTTTCGTGTAATAATCACATCATCAGGGGAGACACAAGAGAGAAATATAACAGTCAGTTGATATACATCGAAGAGACGAAGCTAGGACGCCATTTGGTAAACATGCGATTGTCCATATTTATACATATATATATATATATATATATATATATATATATATATATATATATATATATATATATATATATATATATATATATATATATGGTGCGGTTTTGGTGCATCACACATGACAGCTAGAGACTGTGAACGAATGTGGACTTTTTCTTTGTGTTTTTCTGGCGCTACTTCGCTGACGCGGAAAACAGCGATTGTGTAATATATATATATATATATATATATATATATATATATATATATATATATATATATATATATATATAACTATTTTCTTTTCATAACTATTTTCTTTCCATTTTCTCTTAATGAAGTTTGAAGTGACCGAAAAGAGGTCAGTCTTTTGTAACAGTTTAGGTACATAAGACTACCAGTGACCTCATAGTATAGGCAACATTCAGAACCAATTCTAGCTTTATTTGTGGTGTGGAAGTTTGGCTCAACTCTGAACTTGGGAAATAATTCAACTTGTGAGAGAAATACCTAAGTGTACGTCAAACAATCGTATACATCCCGCTACAGCCTCCCTCCTTAACCTATGAAGTATATTCTGAGAAATATGTGAGCAAAGAATTCAGACATTATATCATAAATAGAAAACTTAGAATTAAGAAAAAATCCATATAAGTGGAATTTTTATATGCTTATAATTGACAAAAATAAATATTACAGCAGCTTCTCGCATCTGGCATTCATATGGTTACCATCAATAAGGAGTTTGAGGAAAGGGGTAAATAAGAGAAGCGACGGGGAGCGTCCCGGGAGTCCCTGGCATGATCATTGATGGTACGTGAAGAAAGCAGTTCTCCAGTCATCTCGGGTCTTCTCCTCCGCGGCAAGAGCGGGTGTTACAGGGGGTGTCGGTAGTTCTGTTGTGGGTCCGGAGCATCAGGAATACCCTGAGTGCCTCAAGCTGATATTCTTCATTGTAGAAAAGTCTTAAGCGGGGAGGTGGCAAGAGCAGGCAGACGGCAGCTTGTAGATGTCGATGAAGAGACCCTTGTAAGGATCGCAGGGGTCGTAAGAGAGGAGGCGGTGGTACACCGACTTCTGGGTGCAGTGGCTCTTGTAGCAGGGAGCAAGGGCGCGGCAGGCAGCCTCAGGGAACAGACAAGTCTCCAGGCGGGCGGTCTGGGTGTAGTAGTGGACGTCGTTGACGATGACACGCCACTTGCCCTCCACATTCTGGGCACGCTTGGGCGTGGCATAAACGACGTCGGAGGGGCAGATGTACCCCTCTGGACCGCCCCAGTGGGTGGCATCATAAGGAGAGTCACCAGTTGAGGCACCTGTGTAGTAGGAATAATCGAAAGCCTCTTCCTGCTCCTTGGTCACCATATCGACTAGGTCATCAGCCGACTGGTCGGCCACATCAGCATATTTCTTGGCGAAGAGATGGTCTGCACTAATGGCACCCTTGACCTCATACTCAGGGTATTCAGGATCCTCTAAGCAGTAGATGAGTGAGGAGTTGGCAGCGCAGGCAGGGGCGGCTGTTGGGTCGCAATAATCGTGTTTGTAGGTGGGCTGGTGGCCGTAAGCCGGCTGGTGACCATAGGCAGGCTGATGGTGGCCGTAGACCGGAGGGTGAACTGAAGCTAGTGCAGTTCCGGCGCACGCCAGAATTACCAACTGTAACATTATATATCATTATCAGTGCCTAAGATTCACGGGAGAGACGTAGTAAATCTAATTTTTACGTGAATTCAATTGATATTAATTACAGCATTCTCTGTATCGACTGCTACATTTGACTGATCCAGCCTTAATTCAGATCAGCATTAAATCGTAAGAATCGTACATACCACAGTGAGAGCCATAGTGAGGCGACCAGATGCGAGAGTCACATTCAACTGCTGTTGGTGGCCGCTTCTCCAGTATATATGGGGGTGACAAGCTCTGCCACGCCCACGTCATGACGTATAGATGCGGTTAGAAGGAAGAGCTGTGAGTGGCCAAGTGTTGGGGAGAGTTTTGCCACAATGGCTGTTACTTTCTCCAAGGTTGAAACATTTGCCACAAGGGCTGTTACTTTCTCCAAGGTTGAAACATTTGCCGCTTTTCTTGCAACTCCGAGGAACTCTTCATTATACTGATAATTATAACGGAAAATGAAATAGGGAACAAACCTCTGTGATATCATTTTCAGAATTATCACACCTACATTGTGGCAAATATTTTGTTTAACTTCACAAGGAAAAGAATATCATGATCATCCGCCTTTAGTTATACTCGAACAAATATATATATCTTTCTGAATGAATTTCTTTTTGGCAAAATATGTCTGACATCGTTATCAGTTTTGCCATTAACAAAATAATTCAGAAATGACTGAAGAGATTGATTGTGTCATTCATAATCTTCTCAAGGTTATCTCTGTCCTGACCATTTGTTTTTAGGGAAAGGGCGATTGGTGACTATGATATAACGAAGACGAGGGCGAAGTGAATATGCGTTTGCAGCGGGTGAAGAATTATGGTTTATCAAGAATGCGCTGGTTTCGCTTGTCATGATGGAGTGAAGATAGGGATGACCTGATCTAATATTGTCATTGAGCTAGTGATGTCCAGCGTGTAGTACATATAAGGTGTGTAGCTAAGGTAGTCTTTGTCCTGTCCCACATGAGCAGCTTAAGAGCCAGTGGAGTGGAAGTTGTAGTGAAGATTAGTGCATAGTGAAGTCCATAAGGGTCATGTGAAAGGGCATTGGTGTCAAAAGCATAGTAAAGATAATACGTAGATACGAAAGGTACATCTGTAGATGGTGAAGGTTATTCAGGGTTGTTAAGTTGTAGAGAAGATGCGTTTGGTAAAGTCTCCCTTCGTACTGAAAACTATGGTAATCGAAAATGAGCATGGGATTTACTGCATTTATTTCAGGATGTTTGCGCTTCTAGTCATTGTTTATATGCCAGAGAGTAATGTGATAGACTCTGTTCCATAGATACTTACATTCATCGTGCCTGTGAGTGTATCACTAGGCAGTACGTGTAACAATGCTAAGTCACGCAGTCACCCTGAATTTTTCCCCATTAAATGATAAATAAGATTCTACATGCTCTAGAAATCTTGTGTAGCCTACTTACCCACACTGCTGGTCGGTTCTTCCTTGAGCTATAGGCCTATCGACTCCCAGGATTACTGGACGACATGGACCCTCCTGGACTCGTCTGCACACTCCTGCGGAAGGGTTTGGGGGGGGGGGGGGGAGTTGACCGGCTGGACATGAACCTTTGAACTCGCACTT
Organism: Panulirus ornatus; assembly: GCF_036320965.1. Taxonomy (NCBI): domain Eukaryota; kingdom Metazoa; phylum Arthropoda; class Malacostraca; order Decapoda; family Palinuridae; genus Panulirus; species Panulirus ornatus. The sequence goes on along the minus strand of NC_092271.1, from coordinate 30,421,324 downwards.
ATACTGAGCAGATGCTCCTACCGATGTACACGGGAATGGTACTGTTCGGTGGTAAAACCACTCACACCTGCCATCTTTCCTCTTAATCAACTTATATTGTTGCTAAAACCTTCCCTCTAAATAAACACAATCCCGAAAATAAATGGCCCCAGTAGCCAGTAATTTCTATCCTACCAAGAAAATGGATGAATTATCGGCAACTGGGTATAACAAGGGTTAGTCATCGTGCATCTGGCAACTCTCTCGACGTGTCTACAGGTAGATGTCAGACAGGGTGTTCAAACAGTTGTTAGATCATATGTACTATATATATATATATATATATATATATATATATATATATATATATATATATATATATATATATATATATATATACATATATATATATATTATCCCTGGGGATAGGGGAGAAAGAACACTTCCCACGTATTCCCTGCATGTCGTAGGAGGCGACTAAAAGGGGAGGGAGCGGGGGCTGGAAATCCTCCTCTCTCGCTTTTTTTTTTCTTTTTTAATTTTCCAAAAGAAGGAACAGAGAAGGGGGCCAGGTGAGGATATTCCCTCAAAGGTCTTGTCCTATGCTCTTAACGCTACCTCGCTAACGCGGGAAATGGCGAATAGTTTGAGAGAAAGAAATATATATATATATATATATATATATATATATATATATATATATATATATATATATATATATATATATATATATATACATATATATACGCCCACACACGCGCATATACATACATATAAATTTCAATTTCTATTTCGTTGTATGTTTTGGACAATCACATGTTTACCAAATGACGTCTTAGCTTTGTCTCTTCGATGTATATCAACTGACTGTTATATTTCTCTCTTGTGTCTCCCCTGATGATGTGGTTATTACGCGAAAGTGCACTTGGGAACTTTTCGTGTTTCATTTTCCCCGTGGACTCATATATATATATATATATATATATATATATATATATATATATATATATATATATATATATATATATATATATATATATATATATATATATATATATATATATTCATTATATCATTATTATACTTTGTCGCTGTCTCCCGCGTTAGCGAGGTAGCGCAAGGAAACAGACGAAAGAATGGCCCAACCCACCCACAGACACACGTATATACATACACGCCCACACGTGCACATATACATACCCAAACATACAACGTCTGCATACATATACATACAAAGGCATATACATATATACACATGTAGATATTCATACTTGCTGCCTTCATCCATTCTCGTCTCCACCCCGCCACTCATGATATCGCATCCCCCTCCTCCCCGCGAGCGCGAGGTAGTGCTAGGAAAAGACAACAAAGGCCACATCCGTTCACACTATCTCTAGCTGTCATGTGTAATGCACCGAAACCACAGCTCCCTTTCCACATCCAGGCCCCAAATCCCCAAATATATATATATATATATATATATATATATATATATATATATATATATATATATATATATATATATATTTTTTTTTTTTTTTTTTTTTTTCAAACTATTCGCCATTTCCCGCATTAGCGAGGTAGCGTTAAGAACAGAGGACTGGGCCTTTGAGGGAATACCCTCACCTGGCCCAATTCTCTGTTCCTTCTTTTGGAAAATTAAAAAAAAAACCGAGAGGGGAGGATTTCCAGCCCCCCGCTCCCTGTATATATATATATATATATATATATATTTCTTTTTTTTTTTTTCAAACTATTCGCCATTTCCCGCATTAGCGAGGTAGCGTTAAGAACAGAGGACTGGGCCTTTTTCGGAATATCCTCACCTGGCCCCCTCTGTTCCTTCTTTTGGAAAATTAAAAAAAAACGAGAGGGGAGGATTTCCAGCCCCCCGCTCCCTCCCCTTTTAGTCGCCTTCTACGACACGCAGGGAATACGTGGGAAGTATTCTTAATCCCCTATCCCCAGGGATAATATATATATATATATATATATATATATATATATATATATATATATATATATATATATATATATTGTCAAAGAGGATATATGTGTCAGATGTGGAGGGAACGATGAGAAGTGGGAGATCAAATTGGAGGTGGAAAGATGGAGTGAAAAAGATTTTGAGTGATCGGGGCCTGAACATGCAGGAGGGTGAGAGGCGTGCAAGGAATAGAGTGAATTGGAACGATGTGGTATACCGGGGTCGACGTGCTGCTAATGGATTGAACCAAGGCATGTGAAACGTCTGGGGTAAACCATAGAAAGTTCTGTGGGTCCCGGATGTGGAAAGGGAGCTGTGGTTTCGGTGCATTATTACATGACAGCTAAAGACTGAGTGTGAACGAATGTGGCCTTTGTTGTCTTTCCCTGGCGCTACCTCGCACACATGAGGGGGGAGGAGGTTGTTTTTCATGTGTGGCGAGGTGGCGATGGGAATGAATAAAGGCAGACAGTATGAATTATGTACATTATATATATATATATATATATATATATATTCCTATAAGTCCACGGGGAAAATGAAACACGAAAAGTTCCCAAGTGCACTTTCGTGTAATAATCACATTATCAGGGGAGACACAAGAGAAAATGTAACAGTCAGTTGATATACATCGAAGAGACGAAGCTAGGACGCCATTTGGTAGACATGTGATTGTCCAAAATGATGATGTGTTACCCGCCAACCGAAATTTTTCTTCGCTTAGGCAGCAAGCGGCGGATAAGTTTTGGTGTCTACCCCCTTGTGTTAAGAGATAGTGAAGGCGGGGTATACAACTGGTCGGGGAGGGGCTTTGGTGGCAGGTAGTGGTATGTTACTAACGTAGTCTATACGTTACTTTTACAGTATGTACGTTACGACCACAGTATGTACGTTACACTAGTGTGTACGTTACTGACACAGTGTGTATGTTACTAAAGCAGAGTGCATGTTACGACCACAGGGTGTGCGTTACTGTCAGTGAGATATTAGTACTACAGTGCGTAAGTTACCAACACCGTTTTTGCGTTACTACTCAGTATGTGCATTACTACGATAGGGTGTATATTGCTGACATTTATCTGAAGGAACGAATAATCTTATACATGAGAAACACTTAAGAAAATTGACACCATAACAGCAAATCTAGATATGATACAAGTAAAACATGAATACATGGACAGGGCTGATGACAATAAATGGACAAGGTTGATGAAAATACATGGACAGGACTGATGATAATACATGGACATGGTTGATGGCGATACATGGACAGGATTGATGATAATACATGGACATGATTGATGACAATACATGGACATGGTTGATGGCGATACATGGACATGGTTGATGGCGATACATGGACAGGATTGATGATAATACATGGACATGATTGATGACAATACATGGACATGGTTGATGGCGATACATGGACATGGTTGATGGCGATACATGGACATGGTTGATGGCGATACATGGACAGGATTGATGATAATACATGGACATGATTGATGACAATACATGGACATGGTTGATGGCGATACATGGACATGGTTGATGGCGATACATGGACATGGTTGATGGCGATACATGGACAGGATTGATGATAATACATGGACATGATTGATGACAATACATGGACAGGATTGATGAGAGGACATGGACAGGGTGGATGACAATACATGGACAGGGCTTATTCAACTTTACAACCTGAGAAAAAATTCAATATGATTCAGGAAGAATGTGCTTTTCTTCAACCCACAAGATTTTTCTTTTTTTCACGTCGTGAATAGTTTGGTAAAATTCATTATCTGAACTGTACAGGACACATACAAGCTTTATCGTTAAATGAGAATTCTATTCTTTTACGAGGATTCGCAGGAAAAAAAAAGTATTGATATAATTTTGAGGATAGGACTTGCCAGTTTCTGTCTTAAGTTGGTATAAACCATGAATGGGATACCTTTTGCCTAAGGAGAACATGTTGTTTACAGACACTTTATCATTGTTACGGGAATATGCAACGCTTTTACACCAAATTGTGAACCGTGAATGTTGTCCCACCACCTTGTCTTTTCCGTGTTTTTCTTCTCGCGTTTTATTCCTCTCTTCTTGTGTTCTATTCTTTTCCTCTTACTCCTGTCTTTCTCATTCATGAAACGTTGGAAATGTTTTACGTTAAAAGTTGATGTGTCTTACATTAGATCTCTCGCTTTCTCTATCATGTGTTTGCATGAATGATGATTACATTTCTATTTTTTCTTAATCTTTCTAAAATCATCATTTTCACCTGAACCGAAGTGAATATGATGCTCCCGACCGCACCTTGTAACAGTCAAGTACTTTATAAAAATGACCATTGACCTGCCCAGTAAGGTTAAAAGCCAGCGGTGATAAGGGCTTAGTGGAACTGAGGGTGTACGATGGCTTTTCTTTTAACCCGTAAGAGTAAGGACAAAGGCCAATAGTATCTTAGGTGTAGTGAAGATAAAGTTGTAATGAAAATGGCTAATGGGCTGCCTTGTAAAAGTCAGTGGTATCGAGAGTGTGGTAAAGATAAGAGTAGTACAAACAGTTATGGGTCAGGTCAAAAGCCAGTGCAAAGAAGGTTGGATGCAATGCAGACAGTCTCTGCCTTAACCCATGAGGGTGTAGTGAAAACGAGGGCGTAGTGAAGATAACGTGTAGTGAGGATGGTGTGGTGAAGATAACCAGTGACTTGATCCATACGGGTGTAATGAAGATAAGGATGTAGTTAACATAAGGCCGTTTTAAAAATGAGTTTGTAGTGAAGATGGGGGTAAGGAAAGATGGCTTTTGAAGTGAATTTACGTTTATCAAGGTTGTAATGAAGATGATTTTGTTGGTGTCTCCCTACATAGAGAACGTAATGATAAACTACTTTTGTAGTTTATCTATCTATCTTTGCTGCGTACACTTAAAATCTTTGATATTTCTGTCCGCGTGTGTGTGTGTGTGTGTGTGTGTGTGTGTGTGTGTGTGTGTGTGTGTGTGTGTTACATACGGTTTAGTGGTACTGGCTGCTTTTTCCTCCGGTGACGTAAACTGGTCGGAGGGAAGAAGGTTGAAACACGTCCATTGAAAAAGAATTTCATCAGTTATTGTAGTAGCTTGATATAGCCGCAGCATAAACACATGAACAATAATACAGACACATGTACATATAGACACAATTACCCAAAGGGATCCATTACTCAAGCTGGATGACTACCCCTTATCCTCTCAAAAGCTTGTGATTTCCCTTTTATTCACCAATATTAGACACGTAGCAATGCGTTGCAGCGCAGAAAACCAACAATTCTCTCTCTCTCTCTCTCTCTCTCTCTCTCTCTCTCTCTCTCTCTCTCTCTCTCTCTCTCTCTCTCTCTAAACCCATTTACGTATCACTGATAATCACACTAAAATTCATATACATTGAATTATAAAGTACATAGTTGAATAGATAATCAAATACTGAACATTTCATATGCGTTTAATAGATAAAAATAAATAGTACTATAACTCGCATCTGGCACTCTCATGGCGATCATTAGAACGGAGAGGAAAAGGGTAAGAGAAGCGACGGGGAGCGTCCCGGGAGTCCCTGGCATGATCATTGATGGTACGTGAAGAAAGCAGTTCTCCAGTCATCTCGGGTCTTCTCCTCCGCGGCAAGAGCGGGTGATACAGAGGGTGTCGGTAGTTCTATCGTGGGTCCGGAGCATCAGGAATACCCTGAGTGCCTCAAGCTGATATTCTTCATTGTAGAAAAGTCTTAAGCGGGGAGGTGGCAAGAGCAGGCAGACGGCAGCTTGTAGATGTCGATGAAGAGACCCTTGTAAGGATCGCAGGGGTCGTAAGAGAGGAGGCGGTGGTACACCGACTTCTGGGTGCAGTGGCTCTTGTAGCAGGGAGCAAGGGCGCGGCAGGCAGCCTCAGGGAACAGACAAGTCTCCAGGCGGGCGGTCTGGGTGTAGTAGTGGACGTCGTTGACGATGACACGCCACTTGCCCTCCACATTCTGGGCACGCTTGGGCGTGGCATAAACGACGTCGGAGGGGCAGATGTACCCCTCTGGACCGCCCCAGTGGGTGGCATCATAAGGAGAGTCACCAGTTGAGGCACCTGTGTAGTAGGAATAATCGAAAGCCTCTTCCTGCTCCTTGGTCACCATATCGACTAGGTCATCAGCCGACTGGTCGGCCACATCAGCATATTTCTTGGCGAAGAGATGGTCTGCACTAATGGCACCCTTGACCTCATACTCAGGGTATTCAGGATCCTCTAAGCAGTAGATGAGTGAGGAGTTGGCAGCGCAGGCAGGGGCGGCTGTTGGGTCGCAATAATCGTGTTTGTAGGTGGGCTGGTGGCCGTAAGCCGGCTGGTGACCATAGGCAGGCTGATGGTGGCCGTAGACCGGAGGGTGAACTGAAGCTAGTGCAGTTCCGGCGCACGCCAGAATTACCAACTGTAACATTATATATCATTATCAGTGCCTAAGATTCACGGGAGAGACGTAGTAAATCTAATTTTTACGTGAATTCAATTGATATTAATTACAGCATTCTCTGTATCGACTGCTACATTTGACTGATCCAGCCTTAATTCAGATCAGCATTAAATCGTAAGAATCGTACATACCACAGTGAGAGCCATAGTGAGGCGACCAGATGCGAGAGTCACATTCAACTGCTGTTGGTGGCCGCTTCTCCAGTATATATGGGGGTGACAAGCTCTGCCACGCCCACGTCATGACGTATAGATGCGGTTAGAAGGAAGAGCTGTGAGTGGCCAAGTGTTGGGGAGAGTTTTGCCACAATGGCTGTTACTTTCTCCAAGGTTGAAACATTTGCTACAAGGGCTGTTACTTTCTCCAAGGTTGAAACATTTGCCGCTTTTCTTGCAACTCCGAGGAACTCTTCATTATACTGATAATTATAACGGAAAATGAAATAGGGAGCAAACCTCTGTGATATCATTTTCAGAATTATCACACCTACATTGGTGCAAATATTTTGTTTAACTTCATAAGGAAAAGAATATCATCATATAACGCATTGTCTATAATTTTCAGGATATATCTATGTTCGTGAGACTTTTCAATCCTTAGTTTTTATCGAGGATGTAAGGCATGTGTACGAGTAGGAAGAGAGGAAAGTGATTGGTTCTCAGTGAATGTAGATTTGCGGCAGGGGTGTGTGATGTCTCCATGGTTGTTTAATTTGTTTATGGATGGGGTTGTTAGGGAGGTGAATGCAAGAGTTTTGGAAAGAGGGGCAAGTATGCAGTCTGTTGGGGATGAGAGAGCTTGGGAAGTGAGTCAGTTGTTGTTCGCTGATGATACAGCGCTGGTGGCTGATTCATGTGAGAAACTGCAGAAGCTGGTGACTGAGTCTGGTAAAGTGTGTGAAAGAAGAAAGTTAAGAGTAAATGTGAATAAGAGCAAGAATATTAGGTACAGTAGGGTTGAGGGTCAAGTCAATTGGGAGGTAAGTTTGAATGGAGAAAACCTGGAGGAGGTAAAGTGTTTTAGATATCTGGGAGTGGATCTGGCAGCGGATGGAACCATGGAAGCGGAAGTAAATCATAGGGTGGGGGAGGGGGCGAAAATCTTGGGAGCCTTGAAAAATGTGTGGAAGTCGAGAACATTATCTCCGAAAGCAAAAATGGGTATGTTTGAAGGAATAGTGGTTCCAACAATGTTGTATGGTTGCGAGGCGTGGGCTATGGATAGAGTTGTGCGCAGGAGGGTGGATGTGCTGGAAATGAGATGTTTGAGGACAATATGTGGTGTGAGGTGGTTTGATCGAGTAAGTAATGTAAGGGTAAGAGAGATGTATGGAAATAAAAAGACCGTAGTTGAGAGAGCAGAAGAGGGTGTTTTGAAGTGGTTTGGGCACATGGAGACAATGAGTGAGGAAAGATTGACCAAGAGGATATATGTGTCGGAGGTGGAGGGAACGAGAAATGGGAGACCAAATTGGAGGTGGAAAGATGGAGTGAAAAAGATTCTGAGTGATCGGGGCCTGAACATGCAGGAGGGTGAAAGGCGGGCAAGGAATAGAGTGAATTGGATCGATGTGGTATACCTGGGTCGACGTGCTGTCAATAGATTGAATCAGGGCATGTGAAGCGTCTGTGGTAAACCATGGAAAGTTCTGTGGGGCCTGGATGTGGAAAGGGAGCTGTGGTTTTGGGCATTATTGCATGACAGCTGGAGATTGAGTGTGAGCAAATGGGGCCTTTGTTGTCTTTTCCTAGCGCTGCCTCGCGCACATGAGGGGGAGGGGAATGTTATTCCGTGTGTGGCGGGGTGGCGATGGGGGTGAGTAGGGGCAGACAGTGTGAATTGTGTGCATGTGTGTATATGTGTGTGTCTGTGTGTGTATATATGTGTGTACGTTGGGATGTGTGGGTGTGTGTGTTTGCATGTGTGGACGTGTGTGTGTGCGTGCATGTGTGTGGGGGTGGGTTGGGCCATTTCTTTCGTCTGTTTCCTTGCGCTACCTCGCAGGCGCGGGAGACAGCGACAAAGCAAAATAATAATAATAATAATACATATATATATATATATATATATATATATATATATATATATATATATATATGTATATATATATATATTTTTTTTTTTTTTTTTTTTTTTTTTTCATACTATTTGCCATTTCCCGCGTTAGCGAGGTAGCATTAAGAACAGAGGACTGGGCCTTAGAGGGAATATTCTCACCTGGCCCCCTTCTCTGTTCCTTCTTTTGGTAAAAAAAAAAAAAAAAACGAGAGAGGAGGGTTTCCAGCCCCCCCGCTCCCTTCCCTTTTAGTCGCCTTTTACGACACGCAGGGAGTACGTGGGAAGTATTCTTTCTCCCCTATCCCCAGGGATAATATATATATATATATATATATATATATATATATATATATATATATATATATATATATATATATATATATATATATATATATATATATATATTTGTTTTTTCAGCACAGCAGCTTCTCGCATCTGGCATTCATAAGGGTAAATAAGAGAAGCGACGGGGAGCGTCCCGGGAGTCCCTGGCATGATCATTGATGGTACGTGAAGAAAGCAGTTCTCCAGTCATCTCGGGTCTTCTCCTCCGCGGCAAGAGCGGGTGATACAGAGGGTGTCGGTAGTTCTGTCGTGGGTCCGGAGCATCAGGAATACCCTGAGTGCCTCAAGCTGATATTCTTCATTGTAGAAAAGTCTTAAGCGGGGAGGTGGCAAGAGCAGGCAGACGGCAGCTTGTAGATGTCGATGAAGAGACCCTTGTAAGGATCGCAGGGGTCGTAAGAGAGGAGGCGGTGGTACACCGACTTCTGGGTGCAGTGGCTCTTGTAGCAGGGAGCAAGGGCGCGGCAGGCAGCCTCAGGGAACAGACAAGTCTCCAGGCGGGCGGTCTGGGTGTAGTAGTGGACGTCGTTGACGATGACACGCCACTTGCCCTCCACATTCTGGGCACGCTTGGGCGTGGCATAAACGACGTCGGAGGGGCAGATGTACCCCTCTGGACCGCCCCAGTGGGTGGCATCATAAGGAGAGTCACCAGTTGAGGCACCTGTGTAGTAGTAGTAGTTGAAGGATTCTTGTTTGCACACATAGTTGACCAGGTCATTAGCCGACTGGTCGGCCACATCAGCGTACTTTTTAGAAAACATATTATCAGCACTAATGGCGTCCTTGATTTCATACTGGGGTTAGTCATGTTCCTCCAAGCAGTAAGTTAGGTTGTTCCTGTGGCACAGACAGGGGTGGCTGCTGGGTCACAATATTCGGTCCTGTAGGAAGGCTGATGTCTATAGGTTGGCTGTCGGTTGTAGGCATGCTGTGAATGGCCATAGGGAGGGGAGCTGGTTGTGACAAAAGGGACTCCGGTGGCACATGCCAGAATGACTGACTGTAAGTAAAGCGTCTTCATGTTATAAGCTGTAGATCAATCAAATCAATAGACAAATGAAATATAAATTGACTATGAATTTTGCGTTTATTTTCACATAAAGAAATCCTGATATCTTTATATTTGTTGGAGGGATGTAAGTAAACAATGCAGACGAGTAGATTTAAACTAATCCAACTCATACCAGGGAGAAAGCCATGATGATGTGGTGATGAGAGAGGTGTACTGATGACTGCCACCTTCACAGCAAGCTATATATATATATATATATATATATACTCTAGTTGCTGACGGGACCATGACACACGAGCCAAACGGGAATAGCTCCACTTTCACTGATTCTATATATAGAAGTTGGAAGATTCAGTTAACGAGTTACATTTTCCGATTAACTTTGAACATAATGTATTTACAGTTTCGTTTACTTTTAAATTCGAATGAGGGCTGACTTTCTTACATCTTGTTATGGATGGGTCAGTGTATGGCAATATATCTTCATCTTATGGCATATTACCATACAAGTGTTCCTACAGTACACTTGTCAGCGAGATTTGATTTTGTGCTAATGCTCACTCTCAGGGCGAACACACAGACGATCATGCACGTATAAAAACACACAGTCCCTCCCCGTACACTCACACACACACACACACACACACACACTATCCCGTGCACGCGAAAACCTAGAATAAGCTTATTGTGACTGTTGAGCTCGAAGAAAAATGTTCAAAAACGCTTTTGGGTTAGTCATGGTTTTGGGTTAGTCATAGTTTTGTGTTAGTCATAGTTTTGAGTTCGTCATAGTTTTGGGTTAGTCATAGTTTTGGGTTAGTAATAGTTTTGGGTTAGTCATGGTTTTGAGTTCGTCATAGTTTTGGGTTAGCCATAGTTTCCTAAGAACTGTTTTCAAATAAATTTTCTAGTTTTTCCTTCATATCTTTTTACTGTTTTTACCATTTTGTGGTGTAAGTGAATTATGAGGGTAATCCCAGTACCAATGGTGTGCTCACCTGACACACTGTCTGTTATTGAGAACTATTTTAGCATTATTATCACTTTTAGGAAAGTCACTTTTAACTTGGTCTTTTTCTTCTTGATATGATTATCAACAGAAGTTCATCTAAATCTGAGAGGAGTTCATTATCCAAATTCCTTACGAATTTAGGTAGGCAAGCAGCAGCTATCAATTTAGGTAGGCAAGCAGCAGCTATCAATTGAGGTAAGCAAGCAGCAGCTATCAATTTAGGTAGGCAAGCAGCAGCTATCAATTTCACTTTTCAGCACAGTTTCAGGAAGTGTAGCCGTTCTTCAGTTGGTGTAACTTGAAGAGGGATTTCTTCAGCTTGTTGTAAAGATTCTGAAAATGGGGAGAATTCAAGCAAAATATGGCAATATTAATGGAGAGGCGTTTGAGACGCAGATCTGCTGGTAATGTAGGTACATACTCATGTGAAGTAATAGCGTGAGTAAACTCGCAGGAAAAACAAACTCAGCCGCTTTAATTTTCAGCTCATTGTCCGGGATACAGACTCACTACGAACATAAGAATATACACAAAATTAGATGTCACTGTAACTAAGAAACATTGGTTTGGTGATGTGAGGAACACTGAATGGTTGATCAGAAAGGATGAAATGAGGCGGATGATCTATCTAATGATATCAAACAGTGATGTTAAGTTTTGAATCTACTCAAATTGATGTACAGATTCATTATTTTTGGTAAATTTGATGGGTATGTTTGTCGCATATGTCTATTTTACAACGGATAGTACATATGAAAGTGTAAGCAAGCAACAAGTATGTTTCATCAACATACACAATTTGAAGTGGATAAGTGTAAAGATGTATATCATGTCATTTTTTATTATAAAAATAGATACAAGAACTCTCAACATCTCACACTCACATGTTGTTTCATAAAATTACGTGACAGTAGAAGAGAAAGACACTGAAAATGATGTTAATTTTGTTTCTGGACTCCGAGCGAGTGAAGAAATTCCCAAGTGGTCCCTCTGACTGTTGATGGTGTTCGGTGGTACGTAAAGAAAGCAGTTCTCTAGGTCTCTTGGGAGCTTCTCACACGAGTCCTAGGGATGTCCCTGTCATGTGGGCTTCCCTTGGATCCAACCGATAGTAGGAGTAGGACAGACAGTGTCAATGTTCTAACCTGGCTCAGCTATGGAAAACAAGGAGAAGTAGAGGTAGGATTATTGGAATATATTGTTGACATTGTAAGGAATGTATTGGCCAAGAGGTCGTCAACGAAGGAATCAAAACAGTTAGGAAAATCCCACAGCGGAAAGAAAGTGATGTAGGTTAATAGATCGTCTTAAGCGGGGAGGTGGCAAGAGCAGGCAGACGGCAGCTTGTAGATGTCGATGAAGAGACCCTTGTAAGGATCGCAGGGGTCGTAAGAGAGGAGGCGGTGGTACACCGACTTCTGGGTGCAGTGGCTCTTGTAGCAGGGAGCAAGGGCGCGGCAGGCAGCCTCAGGGAACAGACAAGTCTCCAGGCGGGCGGTCTGGGTGTAGTAGTGGACGTCGTTGACGATGACACGCCACTTGCCCTCCACATTCTGGGCACGCTTGGGCGTGGCATAAACGACGTCGGAGGGGCAGATGTACCCCTCTGGACCGCCCCAGTGGGTGGCATCATAAGGAGAGTCACCAGTTGAGGCACCTGTGTAGTAGGAATAATCGAAAGCCTCTTCCTGCTCCTTGGTCACCATATCGACTAGGTCATCAGCCGACTGGTCGGCCACATCAGCATATTTCTTGGCGAAGAGATGGTCTGCACTAATGGCACCCTTGACCTCATACTCAGGGTATTCAGGATCCTCTAAGCAGTAGATGAGTGAGGAGTTGGCAGCGCAGGCAGGGGCGGCTGTTGGGTCACAGTAGGAGTGCTTGTATACAGGTTGATGGCCATATGTAGGCTGAGGGTGACCATAGGGAGGGGGGTGGACGGAGGCCAGCACCGCCGAAGCACAGGCTAGAAAAATTGACTGAAAAAGAAAATGTTGATTCTTAACCGAATTATGAATAATGAAAAGTAGAGAAAATTTGGGATCTCCATTTGTTTGAAAAGTAAAAGTGTGAACCATCAGGTGTCATATTCAACCCAGTGTATTGCGTGTAAGTGAGACTTGAATCTGAAGCAGTAGACTTACTGATAAATCTAATTAGTTAAAGACAAATATCTAGAAGTGTACGTGGAGTTAGGAAGGTGGATAAAGAAGGAATGAACAATACTGGTCGGAATAGTCATTGGGAGAAAATGAATGAGCACATTTGTGTAACATAAGCGGCAATGTATGAAAAAGAATATTGAAGGAAAGGTGAGGGTCCACTGTAGAAGCAAGTAATGTGTGAGAGGCAGGGATTTGCTGCTATAGCAAGAAATGTCTGAAGATTCTGTTGTAATGCAGCATTTGGTGGGTGTACGATGTATGTGGAAAGAGAGACTTAACTTTCAGTTCTTACTCATGAACGCCTATTCTTATAGAACTGATTAGATATATCAAGCTTAGTATCAACTTACCACTGTGAGCGCCATGGTACGTGAAAAGATGCGAGAGTTCTTGATTCTGACTTACTGTGTCTACATAACACTGAACATGCCAATATATACGCTGGTTTGTGGTGACGTCACACGACTATATCACACGTGATTGGCTGACGTTATTACTTTCACAGCTGGTGGGTGTGACGGAAAGTGGTGACGTAATAGTGCCAGTGGGACTGAGGTGATGCAGCTCAGCAGCACGTTTGGGCGTCATCAATTCTTTCTACCACTGTCGTATCTTTAATGATGTTATGGTTTTTGAAGTAATTCCATATTATGCAAGGTTAAGACCGTGCACACAATGATTAAACATCTTTCTTAGTTTATTATGCAAATGCTCGTATCGAACAAATAACATTAGAAAGATATATTGCCATCTATTGTTCGCTACTGCTAGTCTTGGGTGACGTGTATCAACAATTCCAAACACAGAAAACGGCTTATATTGTCCTTGTTACATTTGAATACAGAGGATGACCCAGGTTACCAGTACCACAGTAGGGTACAGAGGATGACCCAGGTTACCAGTACCACAGTAGGGTACAGAGGGCGACCCAGGTTACCAGTACCACAGTAGGGTACAGAGGACGACCCAGGTTACCAGTACCACAGTAGGGTACAGAGGATGACCCAGGTTACCAGTACCACAGTATCACTTGTAGTGACATTTTGGTGTGCGTCTGGCTGGTGTCTGTGTTGAGCGGCAACATCCACACTCTCGTACCACATGGCAAACTAACATACACAACACTCTATGTTGATCACCTTTATGTCCGCATAACGTTATAACTTTGCAAACGCTGCTGTGAGGTCCTTGCTGATATCGAACCCATGATTATGTGGTCCTTGTGAGGGGGACACTTGGCTACACTAACTTTCCACACACTCCAGCAGGAGTCTCTTCCTTTTATTAACCTCTAACTCACGATGACAGGATTTTTTTTTTGTTGTTCTGTAACAGAGGAGTAGAAAAAAAAAAAATGTACATTATTATCCCAGTAAATGCACATTTTTGTAAATGGGTAGGCAAATTTTTATATTTTTCTCTCTTCTGGGATAATACAGTACAAACCATGTAATTTGTAATTGGAGAGATATTAAAGCATTTGCACAGTATGTAGACCAGCAAGAAACTGCGATGTCTTTAATTTCATATGTGGAACGTACTGAAGTTAGTGATAATTGTTAAACAAAAAAGAATAAAAAGAATCATGACTTACTTAGAAATAGAAGTCAACTAGAGAAGTATTTCACAAATTAAAAGTTCTCAAAATTGACCATATGCACAAATATTTCTCCATACTATTAAATATATATATATATATATATATATATATATATATATATATATATATATATATATATATATATATATATATATATATATTATCCCTGGGGATAGGGGAGAAAGAATACTTCCCACGTATTCCCTGCGTGTCGTAGAAGGCGACTAAAAGGGAAGGGAGCGTGGGGGGCTGGAAATCCTTCCCTCTCACTCTCAGTTTTCCAGAAGAAGGAACAGAGAACGGGGTCAAGTAAGGATATTCCCTTAAAAGCTAAGTCCTCGGTTCTTAACGCTACCTCGTAAACGCGGATATTGAAATTCATTTGCCACAAACTTGGTTTGTTTATGTCAGTTTGAAACCACCGACGTTCATTTTCAGTTATAGATTTTTAACCTACATGCTACAGTATTGTCTGCAAATTTCGATATCTTACAAGGCAGCCCATCATCAATATCGTTAATGTAAATGTGAAAGAAAACCGGTCCTAAGCCTGCTCCTTGTGGGACACCATCTAACCATTCTGAGGCGTTATCGTTAATGACCACTAATTACGGCGTCAACCAGTTTCCTAACTGCCGAAGTAAACCACATAAATATTTCTGGTAACTTTTTATGATGAGCTGTATTGAATGATATTAAAAATTCTAAATAGATGACACGAGCTGCTTCACTTTTATTATACATGTTGACTGCGCAAAAAAGAAATCAAGCAGATTTGTCAGACATGAGCGAGTTCGTCGAAAACCATGCTGAGAATTGTTTATTAAGTGATAGTCCTCTAAATGGTTTACACTCTTTCCAGAATGATAGTTTCCATAAAATTACCAATTATAGACGTTTCACCTAATTTTCGGGCAGCAACCCAAGGCTTCTTTTTCGGTGTTACATTAGCAAACTTCTATTCCTCTGGAACTTTTCTTGAAGCAAGTGCAGTTTTATCTATTTTCATCCCATTATTTGCTGGTAATGTATCTTCAACCCATTTGTTGATATGCTGCAGGACGTTTTCCCCTATCAGGAATGGGAGTGGATTCAGTCAAGATGAATATTAAAAAATTGTTTCTTCAGTTCTATTGTCCTGAAACAGGTCATCGTTTTTCGCAATTAATGGGACAGTTGACTAGTTAGTAACTATCTTCCTTCTAATATAACTAAAAGTCCTTACAATTTTTTGTCATTTTCAGCAATATATATTTCATACAAAGTTTTCTTCGCAGTATTAGTGTCTTAGTTTCTCTACGCAAATCTATATAATCACACTACCGTGTTTATTGCAGGTCTCTGATTTTCGTTTGTGCTGCTTGAGAGAGGCGACAGCCACTTCTTTATTTCATCATTCCACTACTTTGGTCTATACCGGACTGGCAAAAATGTTTCCTTTACTGCTTTGGGGAATTAGGCGGTGAGGGAGAGGTTGATTGGTTGGTAGGACTTCTGGGGAAATGAGGGAGTGGTTGATGGGGCGTCTTGCAGTAGCATGGTGAAGGGCGCGGTTGCTCGAGGTCAGCTTTCGACACATGAGGTCATGGCTTCTGGCTGGGGGTGCGTAAGCCGAGGAAGGGTCACAGTATTCGTAAGGATGAAAAGAATAATTCAAGTAAAAAAAATATAGGCATGAGACTTCCTATTGACAACTCAAGACAATATCATGTTGTATCAAGTACTCTAACAGTCCTGTATAACTTACTACCACAACAATCCCATACTTCCTCAGACCTTTACTGCTTGGTGTCACATCTCACTACCGTAAAAAAATTCGACATCAAATTTTCCACTTTTTTAAAAAGTAATCATCCACATTAACGGTTTACTAGAGTACACGTATGACCGTCAGTCATTATATAGGCTCCTCCTGATCATAGTCCTGCCAGGATTTTTTCTCTTTATTTCAGCTTTCGGTCCGCTTGCGGCACTCTACTGGAATGTTGTTCACATGATAAGCCGAAAATGTTGCATGTCCAGCCTTACGGTATGTTGTGATGCGGCAGAGTATGTTGCATGTCCAGCCCTACGGTATGTTGTGATGCGGCAGAGTATGTTACATGTCCCACTCCACGTGCGTGTGGTGATGAGGCAGAGTATGTTGCGTGCCTCGATCCACTGGATGGAGAACAGAAGACTAGACTAAGCAGTTGTGTGAAGGATGACGAAAGTGATGCAATTAACCGTAATATCTTAGTAGAGGCGTGGCATGAGTGTTGTTGCCACACCAGGTGGATATCTCCCCTGTGTGTGTGTGTGTGTGTGTGTGTGTGTGTGTGTGTGGCGAGAATTGTATGACCTTGGCAGGTTTGCTTGAGGGTGGTAAAGGTAAACAATTTACGGGCGGTTAATTAGCCGAAGTTCGGCCTTCATATCGGTTGTGAAATTACAATAGTTATGAAGTCCTTTCTTCAGCATGACTCGCCTTTTTTTCTTGGTTTGACAAAGGTTCCTTGAATAATGATGCCGTAATACTGGTAACTTTCATCATAATATTCATGAGAAGAAATTGCATAAGAATTCATACCTGACAAGTCTATATTTTCATCAAGTATGTAGAGAACTGACTAAGCCTACCAGAAGAAATCCTCACCTGGCTTTTTCTTCCTCTATATTAGTAATTCCTTATAAAAGAAGGGAACATTTGATCCCCTAACTGTGTCCCCTCTTAATCACACTCTGCCTGCATCAAGGGGTATCTGCCTTTCCACATTTCATCTGCAAGCTTTCACCTCCTCTTCTCTCTTTAGTAAACCACCCTCCATGACTCTCACTTTGCACACTACACCAACCTAAACACCCTACATCTACCACTCTATTATGAGACACATTGAAAAAAAAAAATTCTATATATTCATTCCATCTCATTTCTTCATCACTGCATCAACACTTCCCCTTTTGCCCTTTTCACCAATGTTCCTATATCTCCTCTATTTTTTTTGCACATCATTTACCTCCTTCCAAAACATCATACTCTCCCTAAAGTTTACTGATACTTGCTTACCTTACCTCAGCTCTCATTTGCCTTCTTTTTCACCCCCTGCACCTTCCTCTTCCTGCCACTTACCCTCATACATCATCCAATAATTTGCCCTCCTTCCCTGTAAATACCATCCAACCATCTCTTTTTTTTCTTTCACTAGCTGCTATGCTTCTTCATCCCACCACTCTATACCCTCTCTAATCTGCATACCTACCACCTTTTGCATGTCACATGCATTTCTTGCACATGCCAGCATTGCTACCATAAATACCTTCCTTGCATCATTTGCTCTTACCTTTTGCCATTTTCCACTCTCTCTTGTTATTTCTTCACATAAGTCTCTGTTCCATGCTTGCTTACTGTCATCATTCTCTTCTCATTGACAATGTTTCCTCTTTCCCCAAAACCTCTACAAATCTTCACCCATGCCTTCATAAAATGTGATAAGATATCCCACCCCTCTCAGCACATTCACAAAGGTATCTTTTACACACTTGTCATTTAATATGTAATCCAATAATGCCCGCTAACCATCTCTCCTACTAATATGTATGCTTGTGCATGTCCTTTTTAGACTAGGTATCCCAGTCTCCAGTCCTTTTTCATCACCCAACTGCACAAGATGTTCGTCATTTCTATCCATAACACTAAATACCATATGCCCCCACTTGTATCCTCAATTGCCACGTTACTCACAACTACATTTAAATCACCCATCACTGATACTGAGTCTCTTACGTCAAAACTGTTGACATACTTAGACACTCCCAAAATTCTTGCCTCTCGATCTTTCTTCTCATGTCCAGGAAAACTAAGCACTAATAATCACCCATATTTTGCCATCCACTTTCATTTTTACCCAAATCAATCTAGAATTTTATTCTTTACAATATTGCTCCCACAACTTCTGCTTCAGGTAGTGCTCCTACTTCCTTGGCTCTTGTCCTCTCACTAACCCCTAAATTTACTCCTAAGGCATCCTCAAGCCATTCTTCCCCTTTGTCCTTGAGCTTTTCTTTCACTCACAGCCAGAACATCCAGGTTTCTTTTTTCTCAAATGCACTACCTGTCTCACTTCTCTTCACATCTTGGTTACATCCACACACATTAGACATAGCCTGAGTCTTTAAGTAGGATGGGCACTTCCAGCTTGGCTCCTTCCTCTGTTCCTTCTTTTAGAAACTGAAACACAAAAAGAGAGGGTTTCAGGCCCCTGCTTCCACCCCTTTAGTTGCCATCTACTACACGCAGGGATTAAGGAGTAAGAATTCTTTTTCCCCTACCCCAGGGATATATATATATATATATATATATATATATATATATATATATATATATATATATATATATATATATATATATATATATATATATATATATATATATATATATATTTTTTTTTTTTTTTCTTTCTTTTAAACTATTCGCCATTTCCCGCGCTAGCGAGGTAGCGTTAAGAACAGAGGACTGGGCTTTTTTTGGAATATCCTCACCTGGCCCCACTCTGTTCCTTCTTTTGGAAAATTAAAAAAAAACGAGAGGGGAGGATTTCCAGCCCTCCGCTCCCTCCCCTTTTAATCGCCTTCTACGACTCGCAGGGAATATGTGGGAAGTATTCTTAATCCCCTATCCCCAGGGATAAAAGAAGTTTGAAAGAAAGATATATATATATATATATATATATATATATATATATATATATATATATATATATATATATATATATATATATATATACATATATATATATACATATATATATATATATATATATATATATATATATATATATATATATATATATATATATATATATATATATATATATATATATATATATATATATATATATATATATATATATATATATAAATGAATACCCATACACACATACGCATACAAATACATATACATACACATGCACAGATATATACATACATGCACATGTACATATTCCTACTTGCTTGCCTTCATCCATTTCTGGCGCTACCCCGCCCCACAGGAAACAGCATCGCTACCTGTCCGTTTGAATGGGGCTGAGATTTGATCAAACGAACGTTTACCCTGAAGTACATTTTCAGGCCATTAAAGGCCACTAAATGCCCATTACACTTATTTCACTGCATTCATTCAAACTAGGTAACCTAGATGCCTTAGATCATAATGAGAGTACTCCAGGAACAAATGCAGGGACCAAGGGTAGCAGAGTCTGAGTCTGAGTCTGAGGCTAACAATGGAGGCCAACTTTTAATGCTCAGACTCACTACAACTTCATGCAGCAACGACGACAACCTCAAGATATTGAGTGTAGGTACTTCAGAATCTGGGCCAGGGCTCCAACTACCGCACGTTGGCCATGAAGGTCGCTTTTAGGCCATCAGAGACCACCTTGCAAGGTTCAGCTATACTACGGCTCTGTGTAGCAGGGCAGTCTGCTCTCCTACAGCAGGGCAGTCTGCTCTCCTACAGCAGAACAGTCCTCTCTCCTACTGCAGGGCAGTCTGCTCTCCTACAGCAGGGCAGTCTGCTCTCCTACAGCAGGGCAGTCTGCTCTCCTACAGCAGAACAGTCCTCTCTCCTACTGCAGGGCAGTCTGCTCTCCTACAGCAGGGCAGTCCTCTCTCCTACAGCAGGGCAGTCTGCTCTCCTACAGCAGGGCAGTCTGCTCTCCTACAGCAGGGCAGTCTGCTCTCCTACAGCAGGGCAGTCTGCTCTCCTTCCAGTTGTATATCTCCCATGATGGGCATTAACATGGAACCTGATTTTCTTTTTATAGAAGAATTTTTTTTTCATATTTCAGTTGAAAGTTTGTGTTATTTTGATGAACTAGTTTTGCTGTTAGCTATTGTAAGGTATTACAATATGTCTCACAAGTAATGAAGTGTCATATATGTCAATTGTTAAGCGTCAAACAGTTTCTAGGTCACCTTGGTCTTTGTGTTGCTGTTTGATATTTGTCGCTTTAAATGTTTTTTTTTTTTTTTGTCACTTATGGAGCCAGCCACAATGACAGTCATTAGCCTAACTCTACCTGGCCGTAGGTCGCTGTTTGCTACTTCACTCACGATCCTCCTCACTTTCACCGAACGTTAAGTAAACACACCTCGTCTGCAAGGCGTGAGAGCGCCACAGTGGCATAGTGATGCGTAATAGAACATTCAAGTGGACAAATGTGGAAACAAGTAAATCGCCTGGTGCGCACCAGCAACTGACCGGTGGTACAGTGGCAAGTCACTTGTTCCGGGTGTGACCGTGCCTTTATAATGATGATGCTATAACCTTCTTACTCTCATGTTGAACAACTTCTCCTCTCCTCAGTATCATATCTTTGTTTACCTGTACTCAGATAATCGGCTACAAATAACATAGTAATTATGAGACTCATATCTTGATGATGATAGGCGCTACCATGAGATCATGATGGTAGATGGTATCTTGAGATCAAAATGATAGGTGGTGCCATATATATATATATATATATATATATATATATATATATATATATATATATATATATATATATATATATATATCCCTGGGGATAGGGGAGAAAGAATACTTCCCACGTATTCCCTGCGTGTCGTAGAAGGCGACTAAAAGGGGAGGGAGCGGGTGGCTGGAAATCCTCCCCTTTCTTGTTTTTTTTTAGTTTTCCAAAAGAAGGAACAGAGAAGGGGGTCAGGTGAGGATATTCCCTCTAAGGCCCAGTTCTCTGTTCTTAACGCTACCTCGCTAACGCGGGAAATGGCAAATAGTATGAAAAAAAAAAAAAAAAAAATATATAGTGAGTCAGTTGTTGTTCGCTGATGATACAGCGCTGGTGGCTGATTCATGTGAGAAACTGCAGAAGCTGGTGACTGAGTTTGGTAAAGTGTGTGGAAGAAGAAAGTTGAGAGTAAATGTGAATAAGAGCAAGGTTATTAGGTACAGTAGGGGTGTGGGTCAAGTCAATTGGGAGGTGAGTTTGAATGGAGAAAAACTGGAGGAAGTGAAGTGTTTTAGATATCTGGGAGTGGATCTGTCAGCGGATGGAACCATGGAAGCGGAAGTGGATCATAGGGTGGGGGAGGGGGCGAAAATTTTGGGAGCCTTGAAAAATGTGTGGAAGTCGAGAACATTATCTCGGAAAGCAAAAATGGGTATGTTTGAGGGAATAGTGGTTCCAACAATGTTGTATGGTTGCGAGGCGTGGGCTATGGATAGAGATGTGCGCAGGAGGATGGATGTGCTGGAAATGAGATGTTTGAGGACAATGTGTGGTGTGAGGTGGTTTGATCGAGTAAGTAACGTAAGGGTAAGAGAGATGTGTGGAAATAAAAAGAGCGTGGTTGAGAGAGCAGAAGAGGGTGTTTTGAAATGGTTTGGGCACATGGAGAGAATGAGTGAGGAGAGATTGACCAAGAGGATATATGTGTCGGAGGTGGAGGGAACGAGGAGAAGAGGGAGACCAAATTGGAGGTGGAAAGATGGAGTGAAAAAGATTTTGTGTGATCGGGGCCTGAACATGCAGGAGGGTGAAAGGAGGGCAAGGAATAGAGTGAATTGGAGTCATGTGGTATACAGGGGTTGACGTGCTGTCAGTGGATTGAATCAAGGCATGTGAAGCGTCTGGGGTAAACCATGGAAAGCTGTGTAGGTATGTATATTTGCGTGTGTGGACGTGTGTATGTACATGTGTATGGGGGGGGGGGTTGGGCCATTTCTTTCGTCTGTTTCCTTGCGCTACCTCGCAAACGCGGGAGACAGCGACAAAGTATAAAAAAAAAAAAAAAAAAAAAAAAAAATATATATATATATATATATATATATATATATATATATATATATATATATATATATATATATATATATATATATATATAAGAAAGCTGAGAGTAGATATGAATAAGAGCAAGGTTATTAGGTTCAGTAGGGTTGAGAGCCACGTTAATTGGAAGGTAAGTTTGAATGGAAAAAAACTGGATGAAGTGAAGTGTTTTAGATATCTTGGGGTGGACTTAGCAGCGGATGGACCCATGGAAGCGGAATTGAGTCACAGGGTGGGGGAGGGGGCGAAGGTTCTGGGAGCGATGAAGAATGTGTGGAAGGAGAGA
>NC_092271.1:30281035-30396035 GCF_036320965.1 Panulirus ornatus | reverse complement strand
GTACGTGTAGGAAGAGAGGAAAGTGATTGGTTCTCAGTGAATGTAGGTTTGCGGCAGGGGTGTGTGATGTCTCCATGGTTGTTTAATTTGTTTATGGATGGGGTTGTAAAGGAGGTAAATGCAAGAGTCCTGGAAAGAGGGGCAAGTATGAAGTCTGTTGGGGATGAGAGAGCTTGGGAAGTGAGTCAATTGTTGTTCGCTGATGATACAGCGCTGGTGGCTGATTCATGTGAGAAACTGCAGAAGCTGGTGACTGAGTTTGGTAAAGTGTGTGGAAGAAGAAAGTTGAGAGTAAATGTGAATAAGAGCAAGGTTATTAGGTACAGTAGGGGTGAGGGTCAAGTCAATTGGGAGGTGAGTTTGAATGGAGAAAAACTGGAGGAAGTGAAGTGTTTTAGATATCTGGGAGTGGATCTGTCAGCGGATGGAACCATGGAAGCGGAAGTGGATCATAGGGTGGGGGAGGGGGCGAAAATTTTGGGAGCCTTGAAAAATGTGTGGAAGTCGAGAACATTATCTCGGAAAGCAAAAATGGGTATGTTTGAGGGAATAGTGGTTCCAACAATGCTGTATGGTTGCGAGGCGTGGCTATGGATAGAGATGTGCGCAGGAGGATGGATGTGCTGGAAATGAGATGTTTGAGGACAATGTGTGGTGTGAGGTGAAAAGTATAAAAAAAAAAAAAAAAAAAAAAAAAAAAAAAAAAAAATATATATGTATATAAAATGTGTGTGTGTGTGTGTTTGTGTGTGTGTCATGCGAAGTTGTGTAGGTAGTTATGCTTGTACTTATTTGATGATCTGTATCCAACAAGTACACACACACACACACACACACACACAGGCCTTCACTTGCGAAGTTTGACCAGAAGTATATAATGGCTACCATTGTGGCTTCTGATCACCATATGTTGTATCTATTCCTGGAACAAAGGCATATCCCACGACACTCGAACACAAACGTTAAGGCCCTTACACACAGTACTGTCATCACCTCTCCCAACACGGCTCCAGTATGAAGTTCAAGCCTTTAAATCCCCCAGTATTCTGAGCCGGTATCATATGCTATAGTGTGGAGGGAGACATGTTATCTAGCAGTTTTCCAGCAGCGTTAGTTGATATAAACTGAGGTAGGTGTCAGCAGGCTACTTACCTTACTTCTTTCTCCTTCATACACTAAATTGTAATTATCACTACCACCATTATCTACTTTGTGATGCTTATATTATACATATACAGTTTGTGATACTTATACATATACAGTTTGTGATACTTATACATATACGGTTTGAGATACTTACATTATACATATACAGTTTGTGATACTTATACATATACGGTTTGAGATACTTACATTATACATATACAGTTTGTGATACTTATACATATACAGTTTGAGATACTTACATTATACATATACAGTTTGTGCTGTTGGTACTTTTCCTAACCTGATTGTTCTCGTTGTACTTTGAATCCTTACGAGAATCTCTGCCCTTCTTGGTGAGGTAGACTAATTGGTCAACGTTATGTGGGTACATGATTACCACTAAGGATATGTGGCGTTAACACATACCAGAATGACTGGAGAGTGTGGGTATCACGACCATGTATTGATCATCATGTTGGGTACTATGATGACTGTTGACTGTGGGTGGTAACACGAACAGGGCAGTGGTCATGATTACTACAGTTCCAGGTTAGCATGCAGACAGGTTTAGTAAAGCGTGATAAGATGCATGGGTTGAGTGGCCATGATAAGATGCATGGGTTGAGTGGCCATGATAAGATGCATGGGTTGAGTGGCCATGATAAGGTGCATGGGTTGAGTGGCCATGATAAGGTGCATGGGTTGAGTGGCCATAGCATGCTTCTTGCACCATTGTTGGCGCCGTTGTTTGCGACGATTTGCTCTGCTGATTATGCAGCGTTGCCACTGGCAGGGGCGCCTTGGTAGCACCTGTGGCAAGGAGGAAATATGGTATATAACAACAGCTCTTCAAGGCAGAAGAATTAGGGGAAACATGACAGGAACTGAGCCCATTACGGCGCTAACACACAACACTTCTGCAACATAACAAAATAATATAGAAAATAATATCATTCAGTAGTACACAGAAGAGAGTTGTCATCTTGAGGTTTTGACCTACAGTCACCAACCGTGTGACTGTTGTATAGGTGGCGCGTCCTTGTTGCATATTTACTGCATAGTTAGTGTGTTGCTGTTGCAAAATTGGTGTTTAGTTGTATAAATGGTGCGGAGCTGGTGTGTAGATGTCGCACTGTAGTTGCATAGTGACCTCCGTGTGTGGTGTGATGGTATGGTACGGTGACCTCCGTGTGCAGTGTGGTACGATGACCTCCGTGTGCAGTGTGGTACGGTGACCTCCGTGTGTGGTGTGGTACGGTGACCTCCATGTGCAGTGTGGTACATTGACCTCCGTGTGAAGTGTGGTACGGTGACCTCCGTGTGTAATGTGGTACGGTGACCTCCATGTGTGGTGTGGTACGGTGACCTCCATGTGTAGTGTGGTACGGTGACCTCCATGTGTAGTGTGGTACGGTGACCTCCGTGTGTAGTGTGGTACGGTGACCACCGTGTGTAGTGTGGTACGGTGACCTCCATGTGTGGTGTGGTACGGTGACCTCCATGTGTAGAGTGTGGTACGGTGACCTCCGTGTGTTGTGTGGTACGGTGACCTCCGTGTGTAGTGTGGTACGGTGACCTCCGTGTGCAGTGTGGTACGGTGACCTCCGTGTGTAGTGTGGTACGGTGACCTCCATGTGTAGTGTGGTACGGTGACCTCCATGTGTAGTGTGGTACGGTGACCTCCGTGTGTAGTGTGGTACGGTGACCTCCATGTGTGGTGTGGTACGGTGACCTCCATGTGTAGTGTAGTACGGTGACCTCCGTGTGTAGTGTGGTACGGTGACCCGCGTGTGGTGTGGTACGGTGACCTTCATGTGTAGTGTGGTACGGTGACCTCCGTGTGTGGTGTGGTACGGTGACCCGCGTGTGGTGTGGTACGGTGACCTCCATGTGTAGTGTGGTACGGTGACCTCCGTGTGTGGTGTGGTACGGTGACCCGCGTGTGGTGTGGTACGGTGACCTCCATGTGTAGTATGGTACGGTGACCTCCGTGTGTGGTGTGGTACGGTGACCTTCATGTGTAGTGTGGTACGGTGACCTCCGTGTGTGGTGTGGTACGGTGACCCGCGTGTGGTGTGGTACGGTGACCTCCATGTGTAGTGTGGTACGGTGACCTCCGTGTGTGGTGTGGTACGGTGACCCGCGTGTGGTGTGGTACGGTGACCTCCATGTGTAGTGTGGTACGGTGACCTCCGTGTGTGGTGTGGTACGGTGACCCGCGTGTGGTGTGGTACGGTGACCTCCATGTGTAGTGTGGTACGGTGACCTCCGTGTGTGGTGTGGTACGGTGACCCGCGTGTGGTGTGGTACGGTGACCTCCATGTGTAGTGTGGTACGGTGACCTCCGTGTGTGGTGTGGTACGGTGACCCGCGTGTGGTGTGGTACGGTGACCTCCATGTGTAGTGTGGTACGGTGACCTCCGTGTGTGGTGTGGTACGGTGACCCGCGTGTGGTGTGGTACGGTGACCTCCATGTGTAGTGTGGTACGGTGACCTCCGTGTGTGGTGTGGTACGGTGACCCGCGTGTGGTGTGGTACGGTGACCTCCATGTGTAGTGTGGTACGGTGACCTCCGTGTGTGGTGTGCTGATATAAAAAAGTGAACAAAACTTGTATGTTAACTCATGTCTGTGAACGCTAAAAGCAAGAGTCAAAACAAAATATGTCCAGCAATGTCGCCAGATCCCTTCTCTATCCTAGCATTATCATCGCTTCTTGAACATTACCTCCAATGTAGCAGAGTCTTAAAGTTTGAACATCACAAGATGGTCTCGCCGCAGACAACCACAAACATAGATAAAGAATGAATAAAACTAAAAGAGAAACTTACAAATCAAGTCCGGCCTTAGTGTTGTGTTCCAGCTTCATCAAAAGTTAGTGTACAGTTGGTTCTCGTGTATGACCTTATATTACGTAGTTGTCTGAGTGAAACATAGCGACACACGCCTGGTATACAGCAGATAAGTGACCATGTTTGGATAACATACTTAGATGTTTAACTATGCGACCTTCTCTCTCTTCATCTTTCATGACAATTGAGTCAATAGTCTGGCTGATCTTGATGCCCTCTTGGACACCACAACAGGTGGAGAGCAGAAGGGTGAATAAGGTACTGTACCTAGAACATGTTGCCCACACCGGAACCTAACACCTCATAAAGGTAATGTTTAACCGGAGAGGAAAGTATATACAGCTAAACCTTTGGTGCTAATTTTCCAAACCATTTCTGGACTTAGGGAACTACAGCTTCTCATTTTCTGATGACACAAGAGGGGATAAAAAAATCTGTCACATAGATATGTTAATGCTATATACTGTTCAGATCTGAAGTGACGGAAGGGGTATGTTAATGCTATATACTGTTTTTGTGTAAATCAGTTTTACACTTTTTAATGATCTGTTCTTTTTGCAGAGATGCTTTGCCCTATATGATAAGTCAGTGTAAAGAGTTTGTTTACACACTAACAAATCTGGGTCAGGTGATCCTGGTGAGGCATGTGATTCACTTGTGCCAGTCTATCATGAACGCTCTCTCAGTGCCATTGTCGTCTGCCTAGCAAGGGCCGGCACAGGCAGTCTTTACCTCCTTGTGTCAATTGATAGTTAATTACCGCACAACTAATACAGCCGTATATGAAAGACATTACCAGCAAAGCCATTCGATGAAATTATATTGATAATACAAAATGAATAATGAGAGCATATCACTTGATACCTTAAAATACGAATATCAAAGTGAAAATGTTATGCTAAGACTGGACGATTACCCTGTCTGTGTGCATGAGGCCAGTGATGGTAATAATCTACCGTGTACTACAGGTGACCGACTCATACTAAAGTAGTTCACTGCGTGTGTGCAGACAGATCACATTCCATCTACTACCGGAGGGAAACAGTCACACGAATAGTGGTAGACCTGACGCACACTGGAGATGTTCGCAGCAACTGGGGTGTCCTTACCACACTAACTCTAATGAGTCATACAAACGGGGTGGGTGTGCCATTCACCACGGAGGAGCAGCTGGAGAGTACCAACAGTGGGCTAGCCACAGACTCAGCCACAAGCTTTACATATATAAGCAATGTGAAACCCCTTCGCTGGCACATTCACCGTCCGCACTTGAAGAAGCCGAGAGCTGAAGCCAAAGAACCATGGTTATGATATTTGTGGTGAGTTGATGTGTGGTATAAGTTGGTGTGTATATCATTATGTTCCTTATGATACTCCTCACATGATGATATAAAGTTGCACTTTCTTTAAACTCATGTTATCTCAGTTATGAATTTATATTCATACGTGGAGAAATTTTTCTGCGAAAAATAAGTTGGTCTCAATACTTATAATGATGTTAACTAACTACTTTCATGAGAGTATCATTCCAATCGCAAATGTCTTTTCAGGAATATTTTGGGTGCGAGCCACAATTAGCATTAGCAGAGCAAATATATATATATATATATATATATATATATATATATATATATATATATATATATATATATATATATATATATATATTTGATAAACAACTAAGACAAGATTTTCACAAAATCAAGTTTTTTCAATAAAGTAACCTTTTCATTACCACTCGAGTTTCACCTGTTATATCTTAGACTTCCAGTACCGTCACCTGCCATCTTTTTCTGCAGGTATTGTTAACGGTTGTAGCTGTTGCTACAGCTGATGTGGGGCACGGTGCGTTACGGTACCATTCACAGCCTTCCTATCATCCACAACCCAGCTACAGCCACCACGAACCCGCCGTCCCTGCTTGCTCCGCCAACACCACCAAGTCCTGGTGTCTCGAGGACGCCGAGTACCCCACCTACGAGATCAAGCACGCTGTCGACTACCATTTTTCTAAGGTCATTGATCTCTATGCCGACGTGGCTGATCTCAACACTGACCTCTCTGTTGAGCGCCCCAAGACTCTAGAGGAAGAGACTTACCTCTGTCCCTCAGATACCGCCTATGTCAGGCCTCTGCGTGCCCAGAACACTGACGACAAATGGCGAGTCATAGTCAACAACGTCCAGACTCACTACAAGACCCTCACTCAGACCACACGCATCGAGGAGTGCCTAACCTCTGGTGACGCCTGTCCCCTGGTGCCTGAGTGCTACGAGTCCAAGTGTTTGCAGAAGTCCATCTACCACCGCTTCCTCGTCTATGACCCCTATGATCAGTACTTCCCCTTCGCCATCGAGACTTTCAAGCTGCCTGCCAGCTGTGCCTGTCTGCTGGGTGCCTACACCATCGACCACTGAGGCTAACACACCACAAATCTCTGACCAGTGTGAACAATCGAGGCCGTACCCTAGAATGTTTTGTATATCTTAGTCTTGCAGCGTGTGTTGTACAGTAACTCGAGCGGCTGGTTCCCTGTGGTAGCTACAATGGTGCTGCAGGATCCACTGTTCCTGGCTGACACACGCACACACACACATTACGTGAGGAAAGCAGTTCTCTAGTCATCTTGCTGTGATAAGATTATCAAATTAGTATGATTTCATGTAAACATTTTTTAATCTTCAGCTCTCGCATTCTGATGGTGTAATAAATATTCTCAAATATTGCCTCTAGTATTCCTGGATACTCTCCTGATGCTAGTATCACGAACATAAGCAGAAAAGTTCTCTTGAACTAACTGTCATGTATTTCATAAAAGAAGAAATTATGATTAGCTGTAAAGCGTTTTGATGGCAATATCTGATAATGGAAATCTGTGTATTAACAGATGGTAGAAGAGTCTCGTTAATGTAGTACAGCTAAGCTATATTTAACATAAACCTTAAAACATCCGTTATCATGTATCGTTTGTAGTTTGTAAAGATGCTTTTTGATAAAACGAGATTAATGTGTTTGTCGAGAGTCAAAGACATGGACACCTGTGGAGCAGCACAGCAAGCAACATTTTGCACCACACGTGCGGCAACACATCAGGCAACATGTTGCACCACACGTCTGGCAACACATCATTATTGCTTTGCAGTCTTTCTCACCTAAACATCTGGATGGTTGGCAAGACATCGACATTTTGTCTAATGGTTTGATAGTTTCATTTTTGACGACAGCAAATTAGAGTCTGCAGAGCATACTTGAATGATACCTGACCCAGCAACACGCATAAACGTACGGTTACCACCAGAGTGTGTTTATTAGTGAGAACCGCCGTGCGAACCACCAGCAATGACAAGTGAGTTACTGATGATGCTTTGACACACACACACACACACACACACACACACATAATTCACAAGTCATGAGGGAAGTGAAAAGCGAGGAGGATTGCAGTAGCTTACAAGGGGACCTAAACTGACTCCAAAGTTGGTCTGATACATGGTTAATGCAATTCAACCCAAGTAAATGTAATGAGGATGGGACAAATTGAAAGACTGTGGAAGGCTCCTCCTCAGTAAGAGCTACACGCAGAAAAGTGCGCGCAGAATCCTCCTGGGCCGTTCTTACGCCACCTCCTAAGACTCCACTCATCTTCCCAAGCTTGTCCACCCTCTCCGACCAACATCGGCAGCTCACGCGCAGTTGGCAGTAAACGGCTGACACACCCCTGTCACAGATTCTCTCTCTCTCTCTCTCTCTCTCTCTCTCTCTCTCTCTCTCTCTCTCTCTCTCTCTCTCTCTCTCTCTCTCTAACCCATATTTTCAATAAATCTCTCCAAGATGAAATAGTTCTGCACGACTGGAGATCGGCAGATGTCACTCCTACGTACAAAAAAAGGGAGACTGCAGATTGCCTGGGAATTAACATCCTATTAGCCTCACATCAATTTTATGTAAATTTCTGGAGTCGATTATTAAAAAAAATCGTACCTTTCATGGAACAACACAATCTGATCAATAATAAACAGCATGGTTTTAGGGTTTGCAATTCATGCCTTACAAAACTCTATGAATTTTATCATATATTGTTCAATACCCACGATAAGGCAAAAGCAATATATATTATATTTCTGGACTTCCAGAAAGCACTAGACAAAGTCCCTCACGTTAATTGATACATAAAGGCCGGTTCCTGGGGATTACTAGTTGCATAGGATATTATCGAGTAGAAGCCTGGTTACGTGCTAGGAGCAGAGTCATAATGAACAGGGAATTATCACCGTGGTCACCCGTTATGAGTAGGGTCCCCAAGACTCCGTACTTGGGCAGATACTTTTCGACATTTATATGAACGATATTGATCAAAGGCTAGATAACCTAGTGTCCGCATTTGCAGATGACACAAAGATCGGCAGTGCCATATCAATTTAATACGATAGACTGTGATTACAAGATCTGAATATAATCGCTGAATGGTCTAGAAAATGGCAAATGGCATTTAACGTCAATAGACTTTAGTTTTTACAAGCAGGAAACCTAAACAAAAAATTTTTGATTATGAACTAATGGTCCACAAGATAAAGGAGAGCTCTAGTGTGAGAGATCTTGGGGTCACTGTCTTCAGTAACTTTATGTTCCCAGCATTGTAATGAAGCTGCCAAGAAAGCAAAGATTTAGGATTTATTAACAAAAACTTTATATACAAAAGCTAGGATGTGATATTGCCACTGTACATAAGTCTAGTTATTTCACACCTGGGTCAGAAGGAGGGAGGCTCATTAACTGGGTCAGTAGGAGGGAGGATCAGTCACTGGTTCGAAGAAAGAAGACTCAATCACTGGGTGAAGAGGAGGGAGACTTAGTCACCAGGTCAGGAAAAGGGAGGCTCAGCCAATGAGTCAGAAGGAGAGTGGCTCGACCGTTGGGTCAGGAGGAGGGAGCCTCAGTCACTGGATCATGAGGGAGGCTCAATCACTGAATCGAAAAGATGAATGAAAATGAAGAGGGATTAGCTGGTGAGAGATGCCTTAGCATGGTGAGATGTGAGGAAGTAATAAAGGACTGGGATGTGTGGGGAAGGTTCTACATGCTATATCCTGCTGGACGGTGGAAGAGAGAGATCGATCTTTTACATCAGAATCATAGGTGACTCGAGATACAGTTATAACTATCGTTCTTGGTTGTTGATTGGGGATACCGATTCAGGGGGCTGTATAATATTATTGTGATGAGTTTCTTGAAGGGTTCTTGGAGGTGCAGCGAGTAAGACAAGGATAAGAAAGAAAAGAAACGTTTAAGAGCAATAGACTATAGAACTCTGCTCAGGAGCTCCATTGTCAATCACCCAAGTTTAAGAAAATTATCATCGTGTAAGAAAGATCCAAAAACCTTTAATCATTTCTTACTGCACACATTATACTTGTCCCATTGACATACGTTCCCATTCTTGACGGAATTCCTTTTTTCATATTTTGGTAGTAGAGAGTAGAATTATTTTCCCTTTGAAATCTCTGTGGGGATTCAGTACATGAAAAAACACTGGATCTCTATATGAAATAAAGAATTTATTTGTATCATGCAAGTGCAGGAGCTGAAGTTACACGTATGATGTACCTTATGAATAACTATAGGTTAACTGACACCGATCACAGCGAGATGACTAGAGAACTGCTTTCTTCACGTACAACGTTGTTGAGTGAGTCATGCCAGGGACCATGGGTCCAGCAGCAGCATTGTGGCTGCCACAGGGAACCACTTGCTGGTGCTACTAGACTACACAGGCTGAAAGACTAAGATTCTCAAACGTTTTTGGGTATTGTTCAACGTTCATTGCCTATAGCAAGAGATTTGTGGTGTGTTAGCCTCAGTGGTCGATGGTGTAGGCACCCAGCAGACAGGCACAGCTGGCAGGCAGCTTGAAGGTCTCGATGGCGAAGGGGAAGTACTGATCATAGGGGTCATAGACGAGGAAGCGGTGGTAGATGGACTTCTGCAAACACTTGGACTCGTAGCACTCAGGCACCAGGGGACAGGCGTCACCAGAGGTTAGGCACTCCTCGATGCGTGTGGTCTGAGTGAGAGTTTCGTAGTGAGCGTCTACGTTGTTGACGATGATACGCCACTTGCCGTCCGTGTTCTGGGCACGCAGAGGCCTGACGTAAGCGGTTTCTGAAGGGCACAGGTAATTCTCTTCCTCAAGGGTCTTAGGACGTGCAACGGAGAGTTCAGTGTTGAGGTCAGCCACGTCAGCGTATAGGGAAAGGACCTTCTCGTAGTGGTACTCAGCGGCGTGCTTGATCTCGTAGGTGGGGTACTCGGCGTCCTCAAGGCACCAGGGCTTGGTGGTGTTGGCGGCGCATGCAGGCACGGCGGGTTCGTGGTGCTTGTAGGATGGCTGAGGGTGGTAGGAAGGCTGTGGATGATAGGAAGGTTGAGGATGGTAGGATGGTTGTGGGTGGTAGGAAGGTCTTGGATGATAAGACGAGGAGCCATGGCTGATACTTACATGGGACCTCTGCTCGGCCAGGGCAGCGGCCACAAGTGCCAGCGACACCTGTCACGATAGATTTTGTTATCCACATATAGAGAGAGATTGGCAAGTCAGTGAGACTTAGTAACTAGGTATCTTTGCACTCTTTTATTCATAATTGAATAAATAGATATACTTCCGAGAGAATGATGGTTATCTTTACAAAGTCCATAAGCAACCTTAGTAAACTTGCAACTTACCACAAATCTCATTGCCATGCTTTTGTTGTGTAACTTCAGCTCTCGACTCGGCTGAACTGTGCGTACTCGAGTCTCACCACCAGCTTATATAGCGAAGCCTGTGGCCCCCGCCCGCTGAACGAAAACTTGCGATTCGTCGTCCTTCAAAACAAAATACTTGGACGTTAATCATTTTCTTTTAATCTTTAGCTTTTTATTATGATATATTTGCATTATCCAGCACATCAAATGATCTTTGCATAATATTCTGTGTATACTGTTAAGCATCACCAAGCAAGGAATGAGCGAAAGATTACACAAGGAGTCCTAACAGGAGAGAGATCCGTGGTCTGACCCTGGCTTGTGGCTCTCCCTCACCGCATCATAATGACGTCACTGTCTTACCATCGTCATTGCCATTCATAACCGTCCTGAAAGCTTTGGTCTTTGAATATATACGCTAAGCCTGACGGTCATTACCGTAGTATATATGAGGCACTTAAAGCTTACCTCGGGTCACGAATCTTTTTCTTCTGCTGGTGTTGCTGCTGCGTCTCTGTTTGAGTTATACTAAGAAGAACCACACTAATATAAAGGGAAAGATTCTAATGTGCTAATCATCAGATGCTCTGTATTATCTGTTGGACTTATATTAACATGTGCTGAGAACAGTATTGTCATATCTTGGGCTCTGTCGGGAAACAATATACGAAAAATATCTAACATTCCATTAAGAGGGACTCTATTGATGACTGACTGGTAGTATGCATGACCGAGACACCTTAGATTATTTCTCCACAACACCACAACAGTGATACTATCACGTAGCTCGTCATGCACTATGACTGTATAGCCACATCTTGCTAGATTGTATTCACACTGCTCTTTCATACACGAACGCTTCACGACCATCACAGTTAAAGAATGTTTCATTATGGTGAATTTTCTTGAACTTCCCTAACAAGTACTGCAATATGACAATTGTGATAGGACACAGGACCACTAGGCATCCTCATCTACTACCGGCCAAAAGTACCCCAATATTGACTACTTGTCTCCCGGCTTCCCAAATCTACCTCCTTCACTGAGTCATGGGATAGCCTCAGGTCCCTAAGTATCATCAATAGTAGTTCTCTGAGGAATTCACACCGTTCTATAGACCAATAACTCTTGGAGTTCACTCGTGACATAATAGGATGGTATCCACGTTCTCATTCCTGCCTCTAAAAAATACTCACACACTTGTTCGTCGTTTCTGCGTTAGCGATAGCGCCAGGAGGAGACGAAGAAAGGCCGCATCCACTCACATATGTTCTCTAGCTAACATGTGTAATGCACTGAAACCACAGATCCTTATCTATAATGAGGCTCCACACACTTTTCCATGGTTTACCTCGGACGCTTCATTGACAGCACGTCGACCCTAGTATACCACATCGTTCCAGTTCATTCTATTTCGTGCACGCCTCTCACCCTCCTGTATGTTCGTCCCAATCGCTCAAAATCTTTTACACGCCATCCTTTCATCTGCAATTTGATCTCGTTCTCCTCGTTCCCTCCACTTCTGACACATATATCCTCTTTGTCAACCTTTCCTCACTCATTCTCTCCATATGTCCTAGCCATTTCAACACCCCCTCTTCTCTCTCAACCACACTCTTTTTATTACCTTCTGAAATGAAGATCAAATTACGCACTAACGAACACGTCCTGATGTTGTGCCCTATCTATGTAGAGAAAAAGAGGAAAAGGAAGAAAGACCGAATGAATGCATACGCGCGACCAATGTAAAAGAGGCAGTGAAAAGGCAAGGGTAAGGTGGAAAAGCGAGGGAGCATTTGTGTACAGATTGTTGTAGAGTGAGCAGAGCTAGGGAGTATGTGTGTACACACTGTCAGTACATAAGGTGTGCAGGGACCTTGGTACATTAAAAGAGTTTATTTGGAACTTATTGTAGAATCTCCAGGCGTCCTCTGAATACCTCAGTGAGAGTAGACTAAGAACGTTAGAGACACGCCCCGAGGAAAGTACTCACGACGTTGCTGTGGAGTCTGATGTATTTCATCAGCGGCAGACATAAGCGTTGCACCAGGGGGAGCCCATACTTGCCCAAGGCAACGGGCGGTAACGCTGGCTGTGGTTACCAAGTGGGTCGTCTACTCTTTAACTGTTGTGGCCTAGCTGAATTTTGGCTAAAGTCTGTGATGATCTCTGGCCGCTGGTACGTGCAGAGTCTAGGGTTGTTTGAGTCTTGATAATGCAATACCTACGCCGTCTACAACTCTCAGGCCACAAGAGTTGGTTAGGGTCATGCAGTGTGGTGCGTCATGGTTAAAGATGGCTAATGACGAGGGCTTCATGCTTTCTACGTATATTGTAAAGATAAACAAAGAAACAAAAGAACACTCGCCATAACCTGAGGTCACCATAAAACTCGTCAACAGGTGATGATCAGGCTGTTAGTATGTATGAAGCTAATAAGTAACACTTGCTGATGTCATGAGTGGATATGTTTTGGGCGTCTTTGTAAAATATGGCATATATATATATATATATATATATATATATATATATATATATATATATAAAGGGGAGACTGTGTTGTTGATTGGTTGGTAAGGATATTCATTGTATGCATGGTTCATGGTGAAGTGCCTGAGGATTGGCGGAATGCATGCATAGTACCAATGTACAAAGGCAAAGGGGATAAAGATGAGTGTTCAAATTACAGAGGTATAAGTTTGTTGAGTATATATGGGAAATTATATGGGAGGGTATTGATTGAGAGGGTAAAGCCATGTACAGAGCATCAGATTGGGGAGAAGCAGTGTGGTTTCAGAAGTGGCAGAGGATGTGTGGATGAGGTGTTTGCTTTGAAGAATGTATATGAGAAATACTTAGAAAAACCGATGAATTTCTATGTAGCATTTATGGATCTGGAGAAGGCATATAACAGGGTTGATAGAGATGCTTTGAGCAAGGTATTAAGTGTATATGGTGTGGGAGGTAAGATGCCAGAAGCAGTGAAAAGTTCTTACCAAGGATATAAGGCATGTGTACGAGTAGGAAGAGAGGAGATTGACAGGTTCCCAGTGAATGTCGGTTTGCGGCAGGGATGCGTGATGTCTCCATGGTTGTTTGATTTGTTTATGGTGGAGTGGTGAGGGAGGTGAATGCAAGAGTTTTGGAGAGAGGTGCAAGTAAGAGGGCTTAGGAAGTGAGTCAGTTGTTGTTCGCTGATAATACATCGCTGGTGGCTGATTCGGGTGAGAAACTGCAGAAGTTGGTGACCGAGTTTGGTAAATTGTGTGAAAGAAGAAAGCTGAGAGTATTAATAAATAAGAGCAAGGCTATTAGGTACAGTAGGGTCGAGGGACAAGACAATTGGGAGGTAAGTTTGAATGGAGAAAAACTGGAGAAAGTGAAGTGTTTTAGATATCTGGGAGTGGATTTGGCAGCGGATGGAACCATGGAAGCGGAAGTGATTCACAGGGTGGGGAAGGAGGCAAACGTTCTGGGAGCGATGAAGAATGTGTGGAAGGAGAGAATGTTATCTCGGAGAGCAAAAATGGGTGTTTGAAGGAATATTGGTTCCAAAAATGTTATATAGTTGCGAGGCATGGGCTATAGATAGGGATTACAGAGGAGGGTGGATGTGTTGGAAATGAAATGTTTGAGGACAATATTTGGTGTGAGGTGGTTTGATCGAGTAAGTAATGAAAGGGTAAGAGAGATGTGTGGTAATGAAAAGAGTGTGGTTGAAAAAGCAGAAGAGGGTGTGTTGAAATGGTTTGGTCACATGGAGAGAATGAGTTGAGGAAAGATTGACAAATAGGATATATGTCAGAGGTAGAGGGAACGAGGAGAAACGAGAGATCAAGTTGGAGATGGAAGGATGGAGTGAAAAAGATTTTGAGTGATCGGGGCCTGAACATACAGGAGGGTGAAAGCCGTGCAAGGAAAAGAGTGAATTTGAACGATGTGGTATACCGGGATGGACGTGCTGTCAGTGGATTGAACCAGGGCATGTGAAGCATCTTGGGTAAACCATGGAAAATTTTGTGGGGCCTGGATGTGGAAAGGGAGCTGTGGTTTCGATGCATTACACATGTGGCCTTTGTTGTCGTTTCCTAGCACTACCTCACGGGAGGTGGGGGGGAATAATTCTTTCATGTGTGGCGGGGTGGCGACGAAAATGGATGAAGGCAGCAAGTATGAATATGTGCATGAGTATATATGTATATGTCTGTGTGTGTATATGTATGTATACGTTGATATGTATAGGTATGTATATGTGCGTGTGTGGGTGTTTATGTATATACATGTGTATGTGGGTGGGTTGGGCCATTCTTTCGTCTATTTCCTTGCGCTACCTCGCTAACGCGGGAGACGGCGATTAAGTATGATGTAAATAAGAGGTAAATGATATATATGCATATTCAACAATAAACACTGCATATCAAACAGTAAACACGCATATCAGATAGTAAACACTGCATATTTAGCTGTAAACACTGCATATTCAGTTGTAAACTGCATATCTAGTTGTAAACACTGCTTATCTAGTTGTAAACACTGCACATTCAGTTGTAAACACTGCATATTTAGTTGCAAACACTGCATATTCAGTTGCAAACACTGCATATTTAGTTGTGAACACTGCATATCTAGTTGTAAACACTGCATATTCAGTTATAAACACTGCATGTTTAGTTGTAAACGCTGCATATTTAGTTGTAAACACTGCATATTCAATTGTAAACACTGCATAATTAGTTGTAGACACTGCATATCTAGTTGTAAACATTGTATATTCAGTTGTAAATACTGCATATCCAGTTGTAAACACTGCATATTCAGTTATAAACACCGCATACTTAGTCATAAACACTGAAAATTTAGTTGTAAAAACTACATATTTAGTTGTAAACATTGCATATTTAGTTGTAAACACCATATTCATTTGTAAACACTGCATATTCAATAGTAAACACTTCGTAGTCAACAGTAATCACTTCCTCTTTAGCGGTAAACACTGCATATTCAACAGTAAACATTGCATATTCAACAGTAAACACTGTATATTCAACGGTAGACACTGCATACTCAACATTAAACATTGCATCTTCAACAGTAAACACTACATATTCAACACTAAACACTGCATATTCACCAGTGAAAACTGTATATTCATCAGTAAACACTGCATATTTAGTTGTAAACACTGCATATTTAGTTGTAAACATCATATCTAGCTGTAAACATTGCATATTTAGTTGTAAACACCATATTCAGTTGTAAACACTGCTTATCTAGTTGTAAATACTGCATATTCAATAGTAAACACTTCATAGTCAACAGTAAACACTGTCTCTTTAGCAGTAAACACTGTAAGATATAAACACTGCATATTAGGCAGGAAACACTGCAAATTATGGAGAAAATACTGCACATTAAACAGCAAACATTGCATATTCGACAGTAAACACTGCATATCGAAAAGTAAATATTGCATATCAAACAGTAAATACAACCTATTCAGCAGAAAACACGACATATTGAACTGTAAACCCTGCATAAATAATAGTAAACACTGCCTGTTCAGCAGTAACCACTGCATATTAAGCAGTAAATATTGCATGTTCAGCAGTAAACACTGTATATTCCACAGTAAACACTACATATTCAACAGTAAACACTGCATATTCAACAGCAGAAGCTGCATATTCATCAGTAAACACTGCATATTCAACAGTAAATACTGCATATTCAACAGTAAACACTGCATATTCAATAGTAAGCACAGCATATTCAACAGCAAACCTCATATTCATAAATAAACACTGCATATTCAACAGTAAAAACCACATATTCAACAGCAAACACCACATATTCAACAGTAAACACTGCATATTTAACAGTAAACACTGCATATTCAACAGTAACTGCTGCATATTTATCAGTAAACACCACATATTCAACAGTAAACACTGCATATTCAACAGTAAACACTGCATATTCATCAGTAAACACTGCATATTCAACAGTAAACACTGCATATTCAACAGCAAGCACCACATATTCAACAGTAAACACTGCATATCTAACAGTAAACACTGCATATTCAACAGTAATTGCTGCATATTTATCAGTAAACACTACATATTCAACAGTAAACACTGCACATTCAACAGTAAACACTACATATTCATCAGTAAACACTGCATATTCAACAGTAAACACTGCATATTCAACAG
Organism: Panulirus ornatus; assembly: GCF_036320965.1. NCBI lineage: Eukaryota > Metazoa > Arthropoda > Malacostraca > Decapoda > Palinuridae > Panulirus > Panulirus ornatus. The sequence goes on along the minus strand of NC_092271.1, from coordinate 30,379,082 downwards.
TAAACACTACATATTCAACAGTAAACACTGCATATTCAACAGTAAACACTGCATATTCAATAGGAAACACAGCATATTCAACAGTAAACATAGCATATTCAACAGTAAACATTGCATATTCATCAGTAAACACTGCATATTCAACAGTAAACACAGCATATTCAACAGTAAACACTATATATTCAACGGTAAACACTGCATATTCAACAGTAAACACTGCATATTCAATAGTAAATGCTGCATATTCAACAGTGAACACTGCATATTCAACAGTAAACACTGCATATTCAACAGTAAATGCTGCATATTCATCAGTAAACACTGCATATTCAACAGTAAACACTGCATATTCAACAGTAAATGCTGCATATTCAACAGCAAACACTGCATATTCAACCGTAAACACTGCATATTCAAAAGTAAATGCTGCATATTCAACAGTAAACACTGCATATTCAACAGTAAACACTGCATATTCAATAGTAAACACAGCATATTCAACAGTAAACACTGCATATTCATTAGTAAACACTGCATATTCAACAGTAAACACTGCATATTCAACAGTAAACACTGCATATTCTGTAGTAAACACAGCATATTCAACAGTAAACACTGCATATTCAACAGTAAACACTGCATATTCAACAGTAAACACTGCATATTCAACAGTAAACACTGCATATTCAATAGTAAACACAGTATATTCAACAGTAAACACTGCATATTCAACAATAAACACTGCATATTCAACAGTAAACACTGCATATTCAACAGTAAACACTGCATATTCAACAGTAAACACTGCATATTCAACAGTAAACACTGCATATTCAATAGTAAATGCTGCATATTCAACGGTAAGCACTGCATATTCAATAGTAAACACTGCATATTCAACAGTAAACACTGCATATTCATCAGTAAATACTGCATATTCAACAGTAAATGCTGCATATTCATCAGTAAACACTGCATATTCAACAGTAAACACTGCATATTCATCAGTAAATACTGCATATTCAACAGTAAATGCTGCATATTCATCAGTAAACACTGCATATTCAACAGTAAATGCTGCATATTCAACAGTAAACACTGCATATTCAACAGTAAACACTGCATATTCATCAGTAAACACTGCATATTCAACAGTAGATATACTCTACAATAAAAGCTTTTCATTTTCATATAAGGAATTTCTGGCCACAAGCAGAAAATGAAGTACTAGAGCAATTTAGAAAATAATTCTTACTAATAAACTGAAACAAATATCCCCAAACAGACTTGCTGCACAGTCAGCTCAATGTTCAACAGAGGAACTTATTACCATCATAATACCGTATCATCATATATTGAAACGTGAATGTCTACAATATTAGACACACACACTCCACGTGTTGACAAGTATAATTAAAAGTTTTGATAAGTATACTTTTGGATATTGCTAAAATACTGAAGTATACTTTAGGATATCACAGAAAGTCTTTAGAATATAGTAAAAATACTTTCAAATTGATACACGAGGCTCTTTTTTATTAATGATTCCGAAGTGCAATCTCTTCTTCCGTTATCTTTCGCTCAGCCACTGCTTGAGGAAAGTAATGAACGTATACAGAATACTTTTCAAAGTTTATTTGATATAATGGTAAATGTAGACTTGCCTAATTCAGTGCAAAAAACTAAAGGAAAATGTTTAGCGTTTAAGTAGTTTGTTTTGAAAGTTGACGAATCACAAGTTTTCGTTCATGTAACAGTTTTACCCTGGCCTGGCAGCGTTTCGGTGGGCGGGGGCCACAGGCTTCGCTATATAACCTGGTGGTGAGACTCGAGTACGCACAGTTCAGCCGAGTCGAGAGCTGAAGTTACACAACAAAAGCATGGCAATGAGATTTGTGGTAAGTTGCAAGTTTACTAAGGTTGCTTATGGACTTTGTAAAGATAACCATCATTCTCTCGGAAGTATATCTATTTATTCAATTTTGAATAAAAGAGTGCAAAGATACCTAGTTACTAAGTCTCACTGACTTGCCAATCTCTCTCTATATGTGGATAACAAAATCTATCGTGACAGGTGTCGCTGGCACTTGTGGCCGCTGCCCTGGCCGAGCAGAGGTCCCATGTAAGTATCAGCCATGGCTCCTCGTCTTATCATCCAAGACCTTCCTACCACCCACAACCATCCTACCATCCTCAACCTTCCTATCATCCACAGCCTTCCTACCACCCTCAGCCATCCTACAAGCACCACGAACCCGCCGTGCCTGCATGCGCCGCCAACACCACCAAGCCCTGGTGCCTTGAGGACGCCGAGTACCCCACCTACGAGATCAAGCACGCCGCTGAGTACCACTACGAGAAGGTCCTTTCCCTATACGCTGACGTGGCTGACCTCAACACTGAACTCTCCGTTGCACGTCCTAAGACCCTTGAGGAAGAGAATTACCTGTGCCCTTCAGAAACCGCTTACGTCAGGCCTCTGCGTGCCCAGAACACGGACGGCAAGTGGCGTATCATCGTCAACAACGTAGACGCTCACTACGAAACTCTCACTCAGACCACACGCATCGAGGAGTGCCTAACCTCTGGTGACGCCTGTCCCCTGGTGCCTGAGTGCTACGAGTCCAAGTGTTTGCAGAAGTCCATCTACCACCGCTTCCTCGTCTATGACCCCTATGATCAGTACTTCCCCTTCGCCATCGAGACCTTCAAGCTGCCTGCCAGCTGTGCCTGTCTGCTGGGTGCCTACACCATCGACCACTGAGGCTAACACACCACAAATCTCTTGCTATAGGCAATGAACGTTGAACAATACCCAAAAACGTTTGAGAATCTTAGTCTTTCAGCCTGTGTAGTCTAGTAGCACCAGCAAGTGGTTCCCTGTGGCAGCCACAATGCTGCTGCTGGACCCATGGTCCCTGGCATGACTCACTCAACAACGTTGTACGTGAAGAAAGCAGTTCTCTAGTCATCTCGCTGTGATCGGTGTCAGTTAACCTATAGTTATTCATAAGGTACATCATACGTGTAACTTCAGCTCCTGCACTTGCATGATACAAATAAATCATGTACATTCTATTTGCGTATCTTTTTAATATATGATCCCCTTTCAAAGGAGATCTGTAAAGAAATTCCTTTCTCCTCATTACTAGCGACTAAATGAAAAGAAATTCTTTGCAGGTAATTTCACACAGGGATATGCATGCGGTCTTACAATAATCTGCTATATTGGCAGTGTTCAAGATTTTACTGGTGATATCTATATCTTCACACTGGCGGCCGGCCCTAAGAATCCTGGCAATATATAACGAACCATCTAAATCACGGATCATATATATATATATATATATATATATATATGATCATATATATATATATATATATATATATATATATATATATATATATATATATATATATATATATATATATTGAGAATAAAATGATGTTTTGGAAGAAGGTAAATAGCGTGCGTAAGACAAGAGAACAGATGGGAACTTCGATAACAGGTAGCGATGAAGTGAGAAGGAGATGGAGTGAGTATTTTGAAGGTTTGTTGAATGTGTTAAATGACTGAATAGCAGACATAGGGTGTTTTTGTGCGAAGTGAAACGGTCAGGGAGAATGATTTGGTTAAGAGAGAAGAGGGAGTGAAAGCTTTGCTGAAGATGAAATCCAGCAAGGCGGCGGGTTTGGATGGTATTGCAGTAGAATTCATTAAGAAAGGGAATGACTGTGTTGTTGACTGGTTGGTAAGGTTATTTAATGTATGTATAGCTCATGGTGAAGTGCCTAAAGATTGGCGGATTGCGTGCATACATAGTGCCATTATACAAAGGCAAAGGGGATAAAGGTGAGTGTTCAAATTACAGAGGCAAAAGTTTATTGAGTATTCTTGGGAAATCATGTGGGAGGGTATTGAGTGAGAGGTTGAAGGCAGATATTGAGCATCAGATTGAGGAAGAGCAGTTTGGTTTCAGAAGTGGTAGAGGATGTGTAGATCAGATGTTTGCTTTGAAGAATGTATGTGATAGATACTTAGAGAAAGATGGATTTGTATGTAGCATTCATGGCTCTGGATAAGGCATATGATAAGGTTGATAGAGATGTTTTATGGAAGGTCTTAAGAGTATATGGTGTGGGAGGTAAGTTGCTAAAATCAGTGAAAAGTTTTTACCAAGGATGTAAGGCATGTGTATGAGTAGAAAGAGAGGAGATTGATTGGTTCACAGTGAATGTCGATATGTGGCAGGGGTGTGTGACGTCCCCATGGTTGTTTGATTTGTGTATGGATGGGGTGCTTAGGGAGGTAAATACAAGACTTTTGGAGAGAGGGGCGAGTATGCAGTCCACTGGGGATGAGAGGTCCAGGGAAGTGAGTCAGTTGTTGTTCGCCGATGATATAGCTCTAGTGGCTGATTCGAGTGAGAAACTGCAGAAGTTGGTGAGTGAGTTTGGAAAAGTTTGTGAAAGAAAGTTGAGAGTACATGTGAATAAGAGCAAGATTATTAGGTACAGTAGGGTTGAGGGACAAGTCAATTGGAGGTAAGTTTGAATGGAGAAATACTGGAGGAAGTTAAGTGTTTTAGATATCTGGGGGTGGACTTAGCAGCGGATAGAACCATGGAAGTGGAAGTGAGTCACAGGGTTGGGGAGGGGCGAAGGTTCCGGAAGTGATGATGAGTATGTGGAAGGAGAGAACGTTATCTCGGAGAGCAAAAATGTGTATATTTGAAGGAATAATAGTTCCAACAGTGTTATATGGTCGCGAGACATGGGTTGCAGATAAAGTTGTGTGTTGGAAATGAAATGTTTGAGGACAATATGTGGTGTGCGGTGGTTTGATCGAGTAAGTAATGAAAGAGTAAGAGGGATGTGTGGAAATAAAAGAGTGTGGTTGAGAGAGCAGAAGAGGGACCGTTGAAATGTCTGTGTGAGTATATATATGTATATGTTGAGATGTATAGGTATGTATATTTGTGTGTGTGGACGTGTATGTATATACATGTGTATGTGGGTGGGTTGAGCCGTGCTTTCGTCTGTTTCCTTGCGCTACCGTGCTGACGCGGGAGACAGCGACAAAGTAAAATAAAATAGAAAATAAATAAATGAATTATATATATATATATATATATATATATATATATATATATATATATATATATATATATATATATATATATTTTTTTTTTTTTTTTTTTTTTTTCCTACTATTCGCGATTTTTACCGCGATAGCGAGGTAGCGTTAAGAACAGAGGACTGGGCCTTTGAGGGAATATCCTCACCTGGACTTCTTCTCTGTTCCTTCTTTTGGAAAATTAAAAAAAAAAAAAAAAAAAAAAAAAACGAGAGGGGAGGATTTCCAGCCCCCCGCTCCCTTCCCTTTTAGTCGCCTTCTACGACACGCAGGGAATATATATATATATATATATATATATATATATATATATATATATATATATATATATATATATATATATATATATATGTATATATATATATATAATTGGCAATTTAGTGTAAGGTGGAGTGAGAGTAAACCACAACTAATCACGGGAAATCTGTGACGGAGACAATAGTTACGCAACCTTGACGTCACCTGCAATTATGGTACGTATATTATGGATTTGGGATGTGGACCATCACAGCATCTACCTGGGTGGTAGTGGTGGCTTGAGCCGTTTTGCTAACTGTTTCTTTCCCTACACCTCGAAGTTTTGGAACTTTCCTCTCATGTCTTTCCCGAAAACTACGACCTGGCACGTTCTAAAAGACAAGTTTTTCACTTCCTTCAAAATTCGTAAATACTTTCCTTCGTTTCTTGTTTTACCGTCTTATTATCGTTTCTATATTCCATGGAAGGCCCGGCCTTGATGTGGACTTATGTCCGTGATTGGAGCCTCCAACGTGAAAAATGAATACTCTGGCTGTTCAACATGATGGCAACTTTTAGCTAGTGTGGAGGCAATGTTTCACCAGCAATACATAATGGTAACCATTAGCTAGTAAGCATGATGGCAACCTATGTCTAACAAAGATGATGTCAACTCCTTTGACAATATATGATGTCATTTGAGTAGTTAGGAAGATGAACGTGTGTAGTCAGTAGTAAGGAACATGAGGATCTGTCCATCCGGACCATATATATAGTTGGAAATTTCCACCATGACCTTCAGTCAGGATCGGCGACCAGGACCTTCCACCAAGATTCTCCATCAGTATCATCCACCCGAACCATCGGCCCAGACCATTTACCCAGACCATCCAACTGGCCCTTCAACCCGAACCATTCACTCGGACATTTCACCAGGACCTTCCATCCTCCACTCAAACGAACCTGAACAAACAGTGGTTGCGGTGAGGGGGTGTGATGTGTGTGGAGGCGAGAGTCAGCAGCTGACGCCCTCCAACCGATCCTCCAGCCCTAGCTGACGGTGGAATTGAAATCCGCTCATGCAGATTGTGATGCTACAAAATAGATACTTCCTCGTAAGCTGCCTAATATGAAAAAGCGATGAGACACTTTGACATGTACCTGCTGAAGAACCAGGAGGGATCAGTGGAGCAGGTGACTGTCAGGAGGAATTAGTAGATGATGTTATGCAACGCTGTCTGTACATACATTACAGTAGCTGATGCATATGTTACAGTAGCTGGTGCTTATGTTGCAGAAGCTGGTGCATATATTGCAGAAGCCGGTGCATATGTTACAGAAGTTGGTGCATATATTGCAGTAGTTGACGTAAATTTTGCAGTAGTTAGCGCATGCTAATCTACTGTTAGTTTACTGGGCCAGTGATCTACCGCCAATCTACTTGTTATTTTCCAACCATTTCATTGTCTTACTTTCTGTTTCCGAGATGGTCGTGTTGACCACAGTAATACGTATCTGCCAAGGTCACTTCTCACGTTCTATCTGCTCATCGTTCCCACCAAATCACATTCTTGTGGCCACCTCAGCTCAGTACAACTCTCACTCACTCCCATATGACGCGCACCTCAGGCAGTACCCGCCACTCTCTTGTAATGCTTAAACTCACCTTCACTTCCTGTCCTTTTCGTTCGTTGAAAACTGAAGTATTTGAAGCTGTCTAACTTTAGCATCATTTTGAAGTTTTCTTTCCTCTCTTGATATTTCCATATAGTAACTATCAAATGAAGTGTGCAAATGCAGCTCTAATGTTTATGAATCTGTCCAGCACCTTTCTTGTTTCACCCAAGCCAAATATTTACTTATTCATCGCCCCTTTTCCTTCTTCCACCTCTACACAAAAGATAAACAAAATATGTATTCTTTTTCCTCGTCTTCCCTGGTCAGCCTTCTTGGCTCTTCATGTGCAACTTAGGGCGGGAGTTTTCGTCGAAACATATTACACTGAATTAAAGAATGTGATACTGACACTAAAAATGTTACGAAACTGTGGAGGTAATGATATATCTTCCGGTGAAAAAAGACTTGATTGTGATGCTTGAAGTGAGAGGGTGAATTTACACTTCAGCGGTGTTCAGTAAGGAGAGATAGCGGTAATCCTTCTAGCTCTATGTTTTCATCCATAGCCAGTTAACCCATATCTCTGGCTAGTAATAGTACAGTTCACCCATATCTCTAGCTAGTAATAGTACAGTTAAAAATCACTGAACATAATTTCAGTAAACCTTCTCCTGCAATCTTCTTTTTTAACTAAAAAAAATTGTACTAATAAACAAGGGCACTTTATGGGAGGTCCATCTACCTACTGCATAGCCTCATGTTGCCTCAGTGAGAATGGCTCAGTAAGAAAGTTCAGGTGGAAGTGTCTGGCAACTTGATTTCCTTACAATATAAGTTAAGGAGTGAGGTACTATGTTGTTATGTGACCTGTAGCATCTAGGGTCAGGAGAGGTATGTGCTATCACCACTAGTATGTGATGTTGGGTACGCAGGCATCAACACTGGTGTATAATGTGGGTGAAACCGGAATATGATATCACCACTGACATGCACACTGTGGTAGACTGGTGCACTTTGGTGCAGGGGCATACTATGGTACACGGGTATGTAAACTATGGTACACGGGTATTTATACTATGGCACACGGGTATGTATACTATGGTACACTGGTATGTGACGTGAAAGAGAGAATGACAATGATATTTGACCCAACGAGAGAGCTCTTAACAAGGTCATGACAGCGGGAGAGATGTTAGTGTGCAGGTGACCCATTAAAGCAAGTGAACCACAACTTGAGGCGAGGAATAGTGTCACTGGTGAACAGTGACTTGAAAAGTGAGCAGCAGCCTCAGAGGTGAGTAATCAGTGAGAGCCAGAGCTACGGGAGAGTGGCAGACACCAGAGCGGCAGGGAAAGTGATGGTGCTTAGTGGTCATATGGTGGTTAGTGTTGGCACAGTCTGGACATGAGTGACAACCATATTACCAATGATGATATAAGGTAGAAGCGCACACTGTGGCTTATGTTATCATTGTTATCTTGGGCCACAGAGGTAATCATATAATGCGTCACACACGGGGGATCTAACCTTGCTCTTCTTCAGTAATCATCAACCATGAGAATAGTCTTGCTAACGCTAAACAAAGTTATACATGTTACTCTGATATTCAGCCTTCAGATATGATACCGTTTTATCTTTGATAGTATTCTACTTCACAGACTATTATGTAAAGCTGGCTCAGTATCATGTGATGCTGGGTTCAGAATCATGTAAAGCTTGACTCAGCATTAGCTAAAGTTGGACTCAGTAGCAGATCCACTGTATAATTCATCATTGTTCCACTTGAAAAAGTGTTACTACGTCATTCACCGTTATCGGCACATGCTTTTGTTTGTCATTAGTGATATCTCTTATGTATATACACGAATTATATATATATATATATATATATATATATATATATATATATATATATATATATATATATATATATATATATATATATATATATATATAAGACAAATGCATATTTATCCATTCGCATTGCTTTATCGAATGAATAAAATTTCCTGTAATCATTTTCTCTTTACTACTGAAATACATGAGGTGTTTCGGGGAAAATAAAACACTGCCCATCTTTAGGCAAAATGATTGAAAATCATACATCACAATAAAAGGTATACAACGCAATGTGTAATGTACAAAATATACAACACAATATAGAAAACAGAAACTACACAACATGATATATAATGAACAAAAATATACAGCACAATAATGAAAGCAAAAACTATACAAAATATATATAATGAACAAAAACTATACAGCATAATATAAAGAACAAAATCTATGCAACATGTGAACAAAAACTATACAACACAATATAAAGAACAAAATCTATGCAACATGACGTATAAAGAACAAAAACTATGTAATATAATATGTATAGAACAAATGCTTTACAAAATATATAAAGAACAAAAACTTTAACATAATACATAAAGAACAAAAATTATACAACGCAATATGTAAAGAACAAAAACTATGCAACATAATGTATATTTAGAACAAAAACTATTCAACAATGTATAAAGAACAAAAACTATAAACCACATTATGTAAAGAACAAAAACTATGTAGCACAATATATAAAGAAAGAATTATACAACAATATAATACATAAAGAACAAAATCCATACAAAACAATATATAAAGAACAAAAACTATACAACATAATATATAGAGAACAAAACAGGAACGCATCATATCATGAAGTGTTGTAAATGAGATTGGTGACGTAAGTAATATCTTGAAGTGGTGGAGATTGGTGACGTAAGTAGTATTTTGATCTAGTGGAGATTGGTGACGTAGGTAATATCTTGATGTGGTGGAGATTGGTGACGTAGGTAATATCTTGATGTGGTGGAGATTGGTGACGTAAGTAGTATTTTGATCTAGTGGAGATTGGTGACGTAGGTAATATCTTGATGTGGTGGAGATTGGTGACGTAGGTAATATCTTGATGTGGTGGAGATTGGTGACGTAAGTAGTATCTTGATCTAGTGGAGATTGGTGACGTAGGTAATATCTTGATGTGGTGGAGATTGGTGACGTAAGTAGTATTTTGATCTAGTGGAGATTGGTGACGTAGGTAATATTTTGATGTGGTGGAGATTGGTGACGTAAGTAGTATCTTGATCTAGTGGAGATTGGTGACGTAGGTAATATCTTGATGTGGTGGAGATTGGTGACGTAGGTAATATCTTAATCTAGTGGAGATTGGTGACGTAAGTAGTATCTTGATCTAGTGGAGATTGGTGACGTAGGTAATATCTTGATCTAGTGGAGACTGGTGACGTAGGTAATATCTTAATCTAGTGGAGATTGGTGACGTAGGTAATATCTTAATCTAGTGGAGATTGGTGACGTAGGTAATATCTTGAAGTGGTGGAGATTGGTGACGTAGGTAATATCTTGATGTGGTGGAGATTGGTGACGTAGGTAATATCTTAATCTAGTGGAGATTGGTGACGTAGGTAATATTTTGATCTAATGGAGATCGATGACGTAGGTAATATCTTGAAGTGGTGGAGATTGGTGACGTAAGTAGTATTTTGATCTAGTGGAGATTGGTGACGTAGGTAATATCTTGATGTGGTGGAGATTGGTGACGTAGGTAATATCTTGATGTGGTGGAGATTGGTGACGTAGGTAATATCTTGATGTGGTGGAGATTGGTGACGTGGGTAATATCTTGATGTGGTGGAGATTGGTGACGTAGGTAATATCTTGATGTGGTGGAGATTGGTGACGTAGGTAATATCTTGATGTGGTGGAGATTGGTGACATAGGTAATATCTTGATGTGGTGGAGATTGGTGACGTAGGTAATATCTTGATGTGGTGGAGATTGGTGACGTAGGTAATATCTTGATGTGGTGGAGATTAGTGACGTAAGTAGTATCTTGATCTAGTGGAGATTGGTGACGTAGGTAATATCTTGATCTAGTGGAGATTGGTGACGTAGGTAATATCTTGATGTGGTGGAGATTGGTGACGTAGGTAATATCTTGATGTGGTGGAGATTGGTGACGTAGGTAATATCTTGATGTGGTGGAGATTGGTGACGTAGGTAATATCTTGATCTAGTGGAGATTGGTGACGTAGGTAATATCTTGATGTGGTGGAGATTGGTGACGTAGGTAATATCTTGATGTGGTGGAGATTGGTGACGTAGGTAATATCTTGATGTGGTGGAGATTGGTGACGTAGGTAATATCTTGATGTGGTGGAGATTGGTGACGTAGGTAATATCTTAATCTAGTGGAGATTGGTGACGTAGGTAATATCTTGATGTGGTGGAGATTGGTGACGTAAGTAGTATCTTGATCTAGTGGAGATTGGTGACGTAGGTAATATCTTGATGTGGTGGAGATTGGTGACGTAGGTAATATCTTGATGTGGTGGAGATTGGTGACGTAGGTAATATCTTGATGTGGTGGAGATTGGTGACGCAGGTAATATCTTAATCTAGTGGAGATTGGTGACGTAGGTAATATCTTGATGTGGTGGAGATTGGTGACGTAGGTAATATCTTGATGTGGTGGAGATTGGTGACGTAGGTAATATCTTGATGTGGTGGAGATTGGTGACGTAGGTAATATCTTGATGTGGTGGAGATTGGTGACGTAGGTAATATCTTAATCTAGTGGAGATTGGTGACGTAGGTAATATCTTGATGTGGTGGAGATTGGTGACGTAAGTAGTATCTTGATCTAGTGGAGATTGGTGACGTAGGTAATATCTTGATGTGGTGGAGATTGGTGACGTAGGTAATATCTTGATGTGGTGGAGATTGGTGACGTAGGTAATATCTTGATGTGGTGGAGATTGGTGACGTAGGTAATATCTTAATCTAGTGGAGATTGGTGACGTAGGTAATATCTTGATGTGGTGGAGATTGGTGACGTAAGTAGTATCTTGATCTAGTGGAGATTGGTGACGTAGGTAATATCTTGATCTAGTGGAGATTGGTGACGTAGGTAATATCTTGATGTGGTGGAGATTGGTGACGTAGGTAATATCTTGATGTGGTGGAGATTGGTGACGTAGGTAATATCTTGATGTGGTGGAGATTAGTGACGTAAGTAGTATCTTGATCTAGTGGAGATTGGTGACGTAGGTAATATCTTGATGTGGTGGAGATTGGTGACGTTGGTAATATCTTGATGTGGTGGAGATTAGTGACGTAAGTAGTATCTTGATCTAGTGGAGATTGGTGACGTAGGTAATATCTTGATCTAGTGGAGATTGGTGACGTAGGTAATATCTTGATGTGGTGGAGATTGGTGACGTAGGTAATATCTTGATGTGGTGGAGATTGGTGACGTGGGTAATATCTTGATGTGGTGGAGATTGGTGACGTAAGTAGTATCTTGAAGTGGTGGGGATTAAGTTCCCTTGAAGTTCGTGTGTGGCAGTGTGGTCGGTAGGGGTCAAAGTCGATGGATGAACAGATGAGGGTTTTCCTCTGGTCTGTGTTACTGGGAGAGTCGTGTGGAGGTAGAGAGTGAGCTCATCTGAGGTGTGGTTGAGAATAACTGTACGACCCTATCTAGTAGTATGCCTCCATGACTTATGAAGGGGTTGTATTCATCAATGTGCGTGACCTCTGTTACCCGTAGTCTTGTAGAGTCTGGAGATGTTTCAGTATTATCATATTTACAGCAGGATGCTGGAGAGAAAAAGCAAAACATCAAAACCCATTTTGAGCGCCATATTCCTGCTGCATCAACTCACCTGCTGCCTTTATCACTTGACGCAGGTGACTGTGTTAGTTTGCTGGCGACACCCAAGATGTACTTATTACCATCAATCCAGTTTCATGGCAAACTAAAGTGAGAGTGCTTAATATCAAGACTGCTTTGATTGCATCTCATAGCCAATAGATTATAACTTTGGAAAAAGTGTGATGTACTGTGAACGGTCAGGTTTGGATGACTGGCTGGCGCGAAATTGGTTGTGGCCTGAGGCAGGGCTGACTGGCCACGACCATCTCCTATATGTATTGCGTCAGGCGTTAGCGTAGACTGCTTAGATATTTTCCAGTGGCTATCGTCCCTTTCCAAGAGCCTTTTCACATACCCCCTTTACATAAATACCTTATATTTATGACTAGGGCGAAAGTGAGGTATTTGACAAATAAACGATTCCCCAAACATGAGTGAGCAATTAAAGTTTAACCACTAATGATGAACGAAATATAATTGTATGAAAAGGAGCCAGGTACAACTGAGGCTCATCCACACCTCGTAATACAGCCCTGCCGCAGCCACCACAAGATGGCGAGTACATATATAAAGTTCCAGCCAGTGCAGCCGCTCCCACAGTCACTCCTGAGAATTATTGGTCACAACATACCATGGCCACGGTGCTCCTGGTGAGTGATTGCTCGTCTCTCATGCTGGACAAACTCTACTATGAAATTCATGATAGCTGTAACTCCACTGTAAAGTACCAGAATTTACTTAAAAAAAAGAATATATATATATATATATATATATATATATATATATATATATATATATATATATATATATATATATATATATATATATATAAATACATGATATTTGTAATGCTAACTACTATTATGTCATCTGCGTTTAATACTGTTTAAAGTTTCTTTGTTTCACGAGTGTTCCTGCGAAGTGGAAAGACGGCCGCACCTGGCCTGGTTGAATATGGCTCTGTCATAATTCCTTTATTGGTGCCACACGACACTACTGTGGATTATTTATTTATTACAATATTACTTTATTTTGAAAATAGAACAGGTGTTGGACTGTTGATATCCAGAGTCATCGTCCATATCGTTGGCAATCTTGGACCTCGCAGCATTAATCGCATCATTTTCACTCTTATTGTGCTCTAATCACAGGGAAACTGGTAGCTATATATACGGTACAACTACTCGAACTTTCTCATTACCCTGCGCCACACGCCCCCACCACCCTCCCCTCTCAGGTCCTCCTGGCGGTGCCAGCTGTAACAGTCGCCGATCAGAGATCCCATGTCCTCATCAGTGTCGGTGCCGAAGGGTCCGTCCAGTACGCCGCCACCGCCCATCGTCAACCTCTTTACCAGGAGTCCCAGCTTGCATACGGTTACCACCCACAGCCTGCTTATGGACACCCACAACCCACTTACTACCCACAACCTGTGTACTACCAACAAGCTACCTACCATTCACAACCCACTTACCACCACCAGCCCGCCGTACCTGCCTGCGCTGCCAACACCACAGAGACCTGGTGTCTGGAAGACCCAGATTACCCAGAATACGAGATCAACCACGCTCTTCAGTACAACGTCCACCACGTCCTCGCCCTCTACGCTGACGTGGCCGGACTCAGCACTCCGCTATCTGTTGAACGTCCAAAGACTCTGAAGGAAGAGACTTACCTCTGCTCCTCAGAAACGTCTTATGTGAAGCCTCTGAGAGCTATCAACACTGACGGCAAGTGGCGCGTCATCGTCAATAACGTCAACGTTCACTACCAGACCCTCACTCAGACCACACGCATCGAGGAGTGCCTAACCTCTGGTGACGCCTGTCCCCTGGTGCCTGAGTGTTACGAGTCCAAGTGTTTGCAGAAGTCCATCTACCACCGCTTCCTCGTCTATGACCCCTATGATCAGTACTTCCCCTTCGCCATCGAGACCTTCAAGCTGCCTGCCAGCTGTGCCTGTCTGCTGGGTGCCTACACCATCGACCACTAAGAGAAGAGGTGATATGAAAAGAAAGATGGAAAAAGGACCTCCAGGGAATGCTAAAACTATGATTCTCGTAATTGTATTCTAAACTTATGAAGACCATATTATGGTTATTCCTCTTAACTTTCAATCTCCAATTTCAACCTGTCCATTTGAACTTTGCCTGGAATCAACAGCCTGAAAATACAGTACGTAAAGAAAGCAGTTTTCTGGTCAATCTTAGTTAAGACTAAAATTACCATGATACGTAGAAAACACGTCTCACATATCATATTATACCAAATACAGTATCAATAAACTAAGTTTTTATATCCCTCGATATTGCTGAAAAATATCACAGATCTCTAGAATGACTAGATATTGCTTACCGATATTGCTTACATATACTGTCTAAAGATATTACGTCTACGTGATGATATTATAACACACTCATACAATGTGTAGTCGTTGTCATTCTAGATCATCATGAACATTCTTCAGTAGAATTATTCTTCTATTGCTGGCGTTAATCAGATAACTCAGTACAATTGCAACACTCGGAATCAAGTACACCAAGACCACAGCTCCCAATCCACAAGCAGGTCCCACAGACTTTCCGTGATTTTCCTTGGCTGCTTCATAGGAAACTGGTTCAGTCCATTGACAGTACGTCTCCTCATGAATAACACATCACTCTAATTCACTCTATCTTGTGCATGCCTTACACCCTCCTGCCTGATTAAGCCCCAAAGCACATAATCTTTATCCCACGACTCAAACGCTTCCCTCCCGCCCTCCGCATACTACACACTTCATTCGTTCATGCCAGCACTGCTAACTCTAACTCCCATTCCTCACTTACTCCTTAACTTCATTTATCCTCACCTTTTGCCTTTCTACATTCAATATCTCATGGTATATCTTCCTACAAGCGTCTTAACCAGCCTCACTTACTTACTCTTCTCACTCTCATCATTTTGTCTTTTTCGAAACTCTTTGCCTTCACCTCCATTTGGTAACGATCAGACATCCCTTTTGCTGCCTCCATCATTACAGTCAATTCTAAGAATCTCTGTTATGTACGCCTATCAGTTAGTGCGTATTCCAGTACTGCATGTTTACCATCTTTCTTAGGTACCTTTTTTTTTATAAGCCAGGTATTCCCAATCACCAACACTTTTTCTGTACAGGGCTCCACAGCAGTTAACCATTTCCTTTCACGTTATCAAATATCCATTAACCCCCCCCCTCCAATAATATCTTTAACTGTCAGGTTATCCACTGTCTCATTCAAATCACTCATTACTGATACTCGATCCCTCATAACAAAACTGCTGACAAACTCACTCAGCTCCCCTCAAGACGCTTGCCTCTCTTCGTCAGTTCTTTAGTTGTCAGTTGTATAAGCAATTATAATCACCTAACGCCCGTAATCCACTTTCAGTTTCACCCAGATCAGTCTGGAGTTCACTTTCTTACACTCTTTCACACACTCCCACAACTCAATCCTCAGCAAAAGTGCTACTCCTTCCTTAGCTCTCGCCCTCAAATCAACCCTTAAATTTACCCCTACCTTCTCAAACCAATCTTCCTCTTTACCCTTTAGCCTTGTTTCACTCAAAGCTGGAACATCCTGGTATCTTTCCCCAAATACATTACCAATCTCTCCCTTTTTCTAATCTTGGTTGCATTCCTACACATTCCGACACCCCAGCCTGATCCTTCGAGGAGGATGAGCACTCGTTGCTCGATTCTTCCTTCTCTTCCAACGTTTAGGAAAAGAAATACGAGAAGAGGGTAGAAGGCTTCCAACCCCAACTACCTCCCTTTTCAGTCGCCTTCAACGACAAGATGGGAAGTTATGTATATATGGACTGAACCAAGGAACATGAAACGTCTGGGATAAACCATGAAAAGGTCTGTGGGGCCTGTATGTGGATAGGGGGCTGTGGTTTCGGTGCATTACACATGGCAGCTTGAGACTGGGTGTGAGCGAATGTGGCCATTTTTTTTTCACACATCACCATTTCCCACGTTGGCTAGGTAGTGTTAAGAACAGAGGACTGATCCTAAGAGGGAAAATCCTTATTTGGTTCCCTTCTCACTTCCTTCTTTTGCAAAAAGTAAAGACTGGATGGGAGGATTTCCAGCCCTCCGCTCCCTCCCGTTTTAGTCGCCCTTTACGACACGCAGGGAATATGTGGGAAGCAGGTGCTCAAACGGCAGTTTTCCAAAACTATCCATTTTATTGCAATGAAGCTGTCGCCTTCATGTAGGCATCATCAGGAATCTATAGAAATAAGAGAAAAACGGCGTCACAAAACGTGGATATAGAATGTAAACCACAAACAACACGTATATAAGGACCAAACCACAGTACATAGAACGTAAATAGTGAGGGATACAGATTAGAACTATCACGACGGGTAATATGAACTACAACATAAATGCAAAATATAGATAAAGAAATTCTATTTTGTACTTTGGTTGTAGTTTATATATATATCATACATGACAGCTAGAGACTGAGTGTGAATAAATGTGGCCTTTTTTGTCTGTTTTCCTGGCTCTACCTCACTGAAGCAGTTGGTAGCGATGCTGTTTCCTGTGGGGCAGGGAAGCGTCAGGAATGTATGAAGGCAAGCAAGTATGAATATGTACATGTGTATAAATGTATATGCCTGTGTATGTGTATGCATATGCATGTATATGTGTATATATTGATATGTATATGTGCGTATATGGGCGTCTATATATATATATGTATATATATATATATATATATATATATATATATATATATATATATATATATATATATATATATATATATATATATATATATATATATATATATATATATATATATATATATATATATATATATATATATTGTTGGTCACATGGAGAGAATGAGTGAGGAAAGATTGGCAAAGAGGATATAAGTGTCAGAGGTGGAGGGAACAATAAGTGGGAGACCAAACTGGAGGTGGAAGGATGGAGTGAAAAAGATTTTGAGCGATCGGGGCCTGAACATGCAGGAGGGTGAAAGGCGTGCAAGGAACAGAGTGCATTGGAACGATGTGGTATACCGGGGTCGACGTGCTGTCAGTGGAGTGAACCAGGGCATGTGAAGCGTCTGAGGTAAACCATGGAGAGTTCTGTGGGGCCTGGATGTGGAAAGGGAGCTGTGTTCTCGTGCATTATACATGACAGCGAGAGACCGAGTGTGACCGAATGTGGCCTTTGTTGTCTTTTCCTAGCGCTACCTCGCTCGCGTGCGGGGGGAGGGGGTTGTCATTTCATGTGTGGCGGGGTAGCGACAGGAATGAATAAAGGCAGCAAGTATGAATTATGTACATGTGTATATATGTATATGTCTGTGTATGTATACATATATATGTATACGTTGAAATGTATAGGTATGTATATGTGGGTGTGTGGACGTGTATGTACATACATGTGTATGCCGGTGGGTTGGGCCATTCTTTCGTCTATTTCCTAGCGCTACAACGCTAACGCGGGAGACAGCAACAAAATATAATAATAAAAAAAAGAAATATATATATATATATATATATATATATATATATATATATATATATATATATATATATATATATATATATATTGGTAAAGTCATGAAAGTAAGAAGGTTTGATGAAGTTAGCCGACAGGCAGACGTATCCTCCAGCAGTGCAGTGACAACAGTGTAATTCTTGTTTAGTTAAACATTTAAGATTGGAAGGGTCTAAGTAAAATGAGGCAGTACATTATACCATGTTGCTTGCGTTAGTGAGGGAGTACATTATACCATGATGCTTGTGTTAATAAGGGAGTACATCATACCATGATGCTTGTGTTAATGAGGGAGTACATCATACCATGATGCTTGTGTTAATGCCTCAGATCGATCATCTGTTTTGAAAAAAATTAAGTGCAGTCACAGAGTGATTGATGATACAGTGTAATATATATATATATATATATATATATATATATATATATATATATATATATATATATATATATATATATATATATATATATATATATATATATATATATATATATATATATATATATATATATATATATATATATATATATATATATATATATATATATAATTATTCAGCTGCAGAACATTGAAAGGCAGATCATGTATCAACAAATGGCACACTGATTGTCTCTCACCTCACGTTAAGGCTGCTAGCTATTACATTACGTTAAGGCAGCTAGCTATTACATTACGTTAAGGCAGCTAGCTATTACATTACGTTAAGGCAGCTAGCTATTACAGTACGTTAAGGCTGCTAGCTATTACATTACGTTAAGGCTGCTAGCTATTACATTACGTTAAGGCAGCTAGCTATTACATTACGTTAAGGCAGCTAGCTATTACATTACGTTAAGGCTGCTAGCTATTACATTACGTTAAGGCAGCTAGCTATTACATTACGTTAAGGCAGCTAGCTATTACATTACGTTAAGGCAGCTAGCTATTACAGTACGTTAAGGCTGCTAGCTATTACATTACGTTAAGGCAGCTAGCTATTACATTACGTTAAGGCAACTAGCTATTACATTACGTTAAGGCAGCTAGCTATTACATTACGTTAAGGCAGCTAGCTATTACATTACGTTAAGGCAGCTAGCTATTACATAACGTTAAGGCAGCTAGCTATTACATTACGTTAAGGCAGCTAGCTATTACATTACGTTAAGGCAGCTAGCTATTACATTACGTCAAAGGAACTAGCTATTACATTACGTTAAGGCTGCTAGCTATTACATTACGTTAAGGCAGCTAGCTATTACATTACGTTAAGGCAGCTAGCTATTACATTACGTTAAGGCAGCTAGCTATTACATAACGTTAAGGCAGCTAGCTATTACATTACGTTAAGGCAGCTAGCTATTACATTACGTTAAGGCAGCTAGCTATTACATTACGTTAAGGCAGCTATCTATTACATTACGTTAAGGTAGCTAGCTATTACATTACGTTAAGGCAGCTAGCTAGTACATTACGTTAAGGCAGCTAGCTATCACGTTACGTTAAGGCAGCTAGCTATTACATAACGTTAAGGCAGCTAGCTATTACATAACGTTAAGGCAGCTAGCTATTACATTACGTTAAGGCAGCTAGCTATTACATTACGTTAAGGCAGCTAGCTATTATATAACGTTAAGGCAGCTAGCTATTACATAACGTTAAAGCAGCTAGCTATTACATTACGTTAAGGCAGCTAGCTATTTCATTACGTTAAGGCAGATAGCAATTATATAACGTTAAGGCAGCTTGCTATTACATTGCGTTAAGGCAGCTAGCTATTACATTACGTTAAGGCAGCTAGCAATTATATAACGTTAAGGCAGCTTGCTAATACATTACGTTAAGGCAGCTAGCTATTACATTACGTTAAGGCAGCTAGCTATTACATAACGTTAAGGCAGCTAGCTATTACATAACGTTAAGGCAGCTAGCTATTACATTACGTTAAGGCAGCTAGCTGTTACATTACGTTAAGGCAGCTAGCTATTATATAACGTTAAGGCTGCTAGCTATTACATAACGTTAAGGCAGCTAGCTATTACATTACGTTAAGGCAGCTAGCTATTACATTACGTTAAGGCAGCTAGCTATTACATTACGTTAAGGCAGCTAGCTATTACATTACGTTAAGGCAGCTATCTATTACATTACGTTAAGGTAGCTAGCTATTACATTACGTTAAGGCAGCTAGCTATTACATTACGTTAAGGCAGCTAGCTATCACGTTACGTTAAGGCAGCTAGCTATTACATAACGTTAAGGCAGCTAGCTATTACATAACGTTAAGGCAGCTAGCTATTACATTACGTTAAGGCAGCTAGCCATTACATTACGTTAAGGCAGCTAGCTATTATATAACGTTAAGGCAGCTAGCTATTACATAACGTTAAAGCAGCTAGCTATTACATTACGTTAAGGCAGCTAGCTATTTCATTACGTTAAGGCAGATAGCAATTATATAACGTTAAGGCAGCTTGCTATTACATTACGTTAAGGCAGCTAGCTATTACATCACGTTAAGGCAGCTAGCAATTATATAACGTTAAGGCAGCTTGCTAATACATTACGTTAAGGCAGCTAGCTATTACATTACGTTAAGGCAGCTAGCTATTACATAACGTTAAGGCAGCTAGCTATTACATAACGTTAAGGCAGCTAGCTATTACATTACGTTAAGGCAGCTAGCTGTTACATTACGTTAAGGCAGCTAGCTATCACATAACGTTAAGGCTGCTAGCTATTACATAACGTTAAGGCAGCTAGCTATTACATTACGTTAAGGCAGCTAGCTGTTACATTACGTTAAGGCAGCTAGCTATTACATTACGTTAAGGCAGCTAGCTATTACATTACGTTAAGGCAGCTAGCTATTACATAACGTTAAGGCAGCTAGCTATTACATAACGTTAAGGCAGCTAGCTGTTACATTACGTTAAGGCAGCTAGCTATTACATAACGTTAAGGCAGCTAGCTATTACATAACGTTAAGGCAGCTAGCTATTACATAACGTTAAGGCAGCTAGCTATTACATAAGGCTAAGAAAGAGAAAGCCATCCCTTATGCCTCAGCAAATTTACGTTTCCTTATGAGTTACGAAATTATTGTGGTTGGCCTGACCATTCTGTGGTTAGCAAGATGAGTCCCTGTTTCTGCCATATGTTCAAGCTACTTGACCAACCAAGTAAGAGAAAGTCCCCCAGAGAAAAGGAGTGATGATATTTGTTAAAAGCTGGTAACAATGTTTGAACGGTTACTCACCGGGTGTCATTTTTAGAGGCACAACGGTCATGTGTGTTCTAAACATATACCATACAATTCATCAACAAATTAAATCGATTACGATTGCGATTACCTTGCAATCCTGTGATTAAGATTACGATTACCTTGCTATCCTGCAATTAGGATTACGATTATTTTGCAAGTCCATGATTAAGACTACGATTACTATTCCTTCCTAAATCAAAAATGTAATCGATTAAGATTATGATTCTTAAAGAAATGAGGAATCGATACCAATGAATACGATAGTTGATTATAATTACAATATTTCCGGCAATGAGACCTTCCCCCCTCCCCCACCTACAGATGGAGTAACCAAACAGGGATATCGTGATTTAAGGCCAAGAAAAGAAAATACCATCCAGGCGACACTATATGTGAGAAACGTGCGCAGTTTATGAACAACAACATGCTCACCTGTCATGAGCTAACAGACTAGGTTAAGTAACTGCTTAGATGAGGATCCTTGATAATTGTTTGGAATAGATTATCCCATGTACCAGATGTCTGCTGTGAACTTGTCAGCTACACCAGCGAGTCATAGTGCAGAATGTATATTCATATTGCAGGATTTAGCTATTATATGTATCTCTTGTAAGACTTGTTCATCTTTATCATCTGATCTATGTAAATATCCTCAATATTTCTAAACCCTGATTTTTCTGAAGCATCTTCTGGTGATGTTTGTACAGAGTTTCCTATTAAGCATTCATTTATCACCAATTCCATAACGAGGAGACATTTTGAACATTTTGCACTCGAAAAATTGTTTTCTTGAAGGTTTTAATCCCAATTTCATTATGCAGAAACAAAATATGATCTCCAGTATAAACGTATAGCCTCCCGAAGCCGAGGTGAGGAGTCAGTGTCATAACAGATTGCCAATAAGCATCCTTCCTTCACGTCTCCACCTTCAGCTGAGTGTTAGGAAGGTGAAACTCATCATTGTGAAATCACCTCAAGAAACGTCCTTCTCATGGAGTGTAATCTACTCATGGACGACGAACGCCATTTATATTGAGAAAACGGCGCTTGGGGAAGTAATGGGTGATCCCTAGCAACATAATCATGATACACTTGACGAGAGTAACAGAAGATAACTGTGGTTATGTAGCCATGGGAGGTGACCACCTAGGGCCATATAGCTTCGCATAAACTCTACAAGATGATTACCACCCTCACCGATCCTTCATTTCCGATTATCAGAGAGTTATACGTTGACTAATTTGACAAATGAAGAGCCATAAAAGTGAATGAGATTATCTACGATGGTGTTAAGAGCTACATACAGCATCATATTGGTGTTTACTTGCATGACAGCGCGAAACGTACCTCATCCAGCTGGTGGTAAGTCTGACATTGGGTCAGCCGAGCTACAAGGTTGTGTCTGAGAGAGAGAGAGAGAGAGAGAGAGAGAGAGAGAGAGAGAGAGAGAGAGAGAGAGAGAGAGAGAGAGAGAGAGAGAGAGAGAGAGAGAGAGAGAGAGAGAGAGAGAGAGAGAGAGAGAGATAAAAGCCAAAGAAAACTGTAAACAAGCTCAAGTAGGTCATCATGGAGTTAAGTGTAGTAAATGATGGCAAGATAGAACTAACGTACAACAACTTACGAAGGCAAAAGAAGACTAGAAAAACCGAGGTTGATGACAACAAACTCAGGAAGTCAACCATCAGTTAATCAAGAGCAAAGATGATCCAAACAGTGTAGTATGAAGGATGACTGATGATGTTCACACAAAGAAAACCACATTTAGTCTTTGGAAGGAAAGGGGAAGGACAACAACTAAAGGAAATACGATAAAAGAACAACTGTTACCGGAAGTAACAGAAATGGAATGTATGTTTTGTCTGTATAATTTGAACAGGAAAATGCCACAGTGGCAGGAGAAGACTTCTCAAGGTTATTTTCAGAATACAGTATGAAGTCCAGCTGGAGTTTAGGAAATGAAATTAACTCGGTTTTGGTACTAGTGTAGAAACGCCAATATCATTTATGTTAAATCAAAGCCGTTATGAAAGTAGACCTCATCACGTTTTTCTCAAGGGACGTTGTTAAGGAATAAGGAAGGAGACACGGGGATTTCACGTGACTTTTCAGGAGATTGCTGGTAAACAATGGTCTTTACAGGCAGTTTATAATGAATAGGTTAACAATAAGAAACAATCTGCCTCATTATTTATATATTATATCAATCCTTCAGAAAATATGAACTCAATCAAATGTTGAGTAAAGATGATGAAGGTACGCTATGGTTGGTGGGGCAAGGAATACAAAGTCCAAACAACTTAGAGTTCATGTACATGTATGCAGGCAGGAAACACTTGGACCTGCCTGGGAAAAGTGAAATGTGAAAAGATGATGCTGTAGAATACAGCTGCCCATAGTATCATGCTATTGAACAAGATGAAGTTAGATGGGCTGATACACCTTCAATACCAGACCTCATTTGCCTATACAACAGCCTGTAAATGTAGAACGATTATGGTAATTCTCTTGGAGAAACTGTGTACATAATGTTCGAGTTTCATGAAGTGCATATTGATGAACAACAAAAGAGAATTGATTCCTAAGGTAAACAGATATAAAGTATTAAGCTTCACAGAGCTGAACACCTTCGGGAAAAAATTGTGACACGGAATTCCACAGTCATATCGTGAACGGTGTTACAGGAGATTCTGTAACGTTACAGGATATCCTGTAGTGTTACAGGAGGTACTGTAGTGTTACAGTAGGTCCTGTAGTGGTCATAACGAGTCCAGGATTAACGGGCGAGCACTATGGGTGATGATGGAGACGTCCCGATGCTGTTGCTGTGTATTCTTTCTCGCGTCTCTCCAGGGGCGGTTCTTTGTGTAGTGAGTGAGTGGTTCAAGGCTGGGCGGGCGTGGCTCTCATGCCTCACGCATTCATCCTCAACGACCTTCTTCCCAGTCCCTCACTCAGCTACGCCACAATCACTAATCCTAGGTTAAGCCAGCAGGACTCTCTCTCTCTAACAATTTCATTATCACTTCTTCCGACGTCAGTCTCTAAATCTGACGTTCTAAATTCAAACTTTGCAAAATGCTGTCGTACCTTCCCAATATTACTACTACTACTGATGATAATGATGATAATGATAATGATAATAGTAATAATGATGATAATGATAATGATAATGATGATGATAATGATAATGATAATAATAACAGTAATAGCAATAGTGATAATAATAATAATCATAATGATAATAATAATGATACTGATAATAATGATAATAATAACAAAAATGATAAAATGTTCATATAGGAGTGGTCTATAGAAATAAAAGCTCCATTGTGTGATTCTCCCGATAATGGACAATCGGAGCAGGAGCATACGTGGGGCTCAGCCTCTAGACAAGGGTACAAGGGTCAGCAGAAGTATGAGGAGCTTGGAGCCTGTACTTTTCTGGAACTGTAGAACCCTGGAATGAGGGAATCTGCCTCAGTTCTGCAACTGTGAGTCTATAGAGAGAGTGAGTTGGAGAACATATCCCCCTCCCTCCAGGATAAAGTGCGATGCAACAGACCCACTACAGCGATAGCCCTTACCTGTTCTGGGATTGCAAGGCTCAGAAGGCACTTGCGGAGCCTCCCCTTAAAGTACAATATCGGCAGATGTGTTGGGTGGGGCTGGAGCATCCACCGTCTTTGGGTTTCGGTGCAGGGAGGCATGAAGGGAAAGGGAGCCTCCTTTGTCCTGGGCTGTGACACTAATAGTGAAAGAAAACATGATAAGAGATGTGTGAGATTCTGTGGCAGGCTGCAGGAACACGCTATATGTTGTTATCTTAATCTTCCTAAACAATAAAGTTATGACGTCTCTATCTTTCGCCGTTCCATGAGCATCTGGTAGTCTGTTTGAAATTGGCATTAAACTAGAACATTTCAGAAGGGGCTATTACCTTGTATCCATGTTTGTCTGATCGATGTGGTGATTTATGCAAGAGTAACTCTGGGCACCACCAGAAGCTTGTCAGGTGATATAAGGCCTCCGTCACGACCAGGGCCCACAAGCCCGACCATTAGAAACACGCCATACAAGGCATGGAGACCCGCCCAGCCGTCCTTAACACACATAAGTACGCGGCAAACACACACACACACACACACACATATATATATATATATATATATATATATATATATATATATATATATATATATATATATATATATATATATATATATATATATATATATATATATAAATATATATATATATATATATATATATATATATATATATATATATATATATATATATATATATATATATATATATATATATATATATATATACTTTGACGCTGTCTCCCGCGTTAGCGAGGTAGCGCATGGAAACATACGAAAAAATGGCTTAACTCACACACATACACATGTATATACATAAACGCCCACACACGCACATATACATACCTATACATTTCAACGTATACATACATATACATGCACAGACATATGCATGTATACACATGTACATATTCATACATGCTGCCTTCATCCATCCTTCATCCCAGCCACACTTGAAATGACAACCACCTCCCCCCGCGTGCGCGCGAGGCACATTCGTTCACACTCAGTCTCTAGCTGTCATGTGTAATGCACCGAAACCACAGCTCCCTTTCCACATCCAGGCCCCACAAAACTTTCCATGGCTTACCCCAGACGCTTCACATGCCCTGGTTCAATCCATTGACAGCACGTCGACCCCGGTATACAATCAATATCGTTCCAATTCGCTCTATTCCTTGCACGCCTTTCACCCTCCTGCATGTTCAGGCCCCGGTCGCTCAAACTATTTTTCTCTCCATCCTTCCACCTCCAATTTGGTCTCCCATTTCTCCTTATTTCCTTCACCTCTGACACATATATCCTCTTTGTCAATCTTTCCACATTCATTCTCTCCATGTGACCAAACCATTTCAGTACACCTTCTTCTGCTCTCTCAACCACACCCTTTTTATTACCACATATCTCTCTTACCCTTTCATTACTTACTCGATCAAACCACCTCACACCACACATTGTCCTAAAACATCTCATCTCCAACACATCTACCCTCCTTCGCACAACCCTCTCTATCGCCCATGCCTCACAACCATATAACATTGTTGGAACCACTAGTCCTTCAAACATACCCATTTTTGCTCTCCGAGATAACGTTCTCTCCTTCCACACATTCTTCAACGCTCCCAGAACCTTTGCCCCCTCCCCCACCCTGTTACTATATATATATATATATATATATATATATATATATATATATATATATATATATATATATATATATATATATATATATATATATATACATCTTTCATACTATTCGCCATTTCCCGAGTCAGCGAGGTAGCGCAAGGAAATAGACGAGGAAGGAAGCGCCAGGAAAAGAAAGAAGAAAGAAAAAAAGGCCTCATTCGTTTACACTCAGTCTCTATGTGTCATGTGTAATGCACCACAGAACTTTCAATGGTTTACCCCAGTATAAAGGTTAATCCAGTAATGGTGATGGCGCTAGTCAGGTAGTGTGTTAGGATGACAGGAATTGTTCAATAAATTCTTTGCTTTGTCTGTTGAAATTTTTTCTGACGTAAGTTGACCGGAACCTTTCGTACCACTTGTTCCAGAGGCTCAGAGTCTTCATCATTTTGAATGTTATGTGCGTAATTTTTCCAATCTCTCTCTCTCTCTCTCTCTCTCTCTCTCTCTCTCTCTCTCTCTCTCTGCTTTTGTTCTTCTACATAATAACTTTCTGTTATTAAGCATGCCAGGTCTTGTGCTCCCTAACAGCTGGCAGTAACCACAAGGGCGCATCCCACATTCCTTCTCTCCGTTTCCTCACCGTCTGAGCTGAGGGTCCCACACTCCTCCAGCCACCAGCCTTGGGAAGTGATCCATCATGGCGCTGTACAAGAGACCCTTCCCATACCGCTTTCCATCCCATCCCAGGCAGGGAGACGCCCCGCTGGTGATAGTTGGCCCTGACCATGTCATTACATCATTAACAAGTGAATGTACTTTAATAAACAATTATCAGCACCTGCCTCATTAAACAGGAACTATGGTTCGGCAGGTGTTATGTACGTCACTCCAAACTGTGTGTGTGTGTGTGTGTGTGTGATTACTGTTTAAATGTTACGTGGAGGGATTTGTGCATTCGTGTTGCCCCGTCTCTTAACTTTATATATGCATACCATGTCTTTATTTTTGTGTGTAAAATTATACGCACACCCCATGGTATGCCAGATGTGCACATATCGGCCAGCCCCGAGTAGAGGATGAGCAGCCAGGTTGGATGAAGGCTGGCTGCCGCCCTCAGGATTCGAACCCACGCCGAGTCGGGTCCATGTTGAATCATGGTCAGTAACACTAACCACTACACCACCAAGACCCATTTATATTTTTGTAAAATGCTTATCCTCATCGAAAACAAAGACTGTTTCTTAGTCATTTCAACACTATAATACGTAGGTATAGAGAGATGTGATCACTTGCGAAACTAACGTAATCTAGAATAAGGATTTACACAGCGTTACTTGCTGGTGATGCAACCCTGGTTTAGGTAGTGTAAGACGCAGGTGATGATGAGGACACTTGCTTATGGTACACCGACTGGCGTCGTCCACACTCTGACCTCCCCCTCCTCCTCCTCCTCCTGCTGCTCTTGATACTGAAGCTGAGGCTCCGATTTCTATGGTTCCAGTTGTTTTTTGTTGTTGTTGTTGTTGTTGTTGTTGTTGTAGTTGTATTTTTCATATTTTTGTTAGTATTGTTGTTTGCTGCTGCAGCTGTAGGCTTTGTTGTTACTATTAGTGTGGGACCTGTAGACAACAAGTTCACTGCAAAATCGATAAGACGAAAGGGAATTAATATCTAAACTTTGACCCTCCTACAGTAACGTGATTACCCAACTTTCACATTTAGTGATTAAGGATAATATTCATAAATCTTTACCCTTAATCCTACATCCCATCATTATTACCACCCGTTCCTATATCTCCACCAATATTACTCCTACATCTCCACCAATATTACTATCTACTCCTATATCTCCATCAATATTACCACCCGCTCCTGTATCTCCAACAATATTATCACCCGTTCTTATATCTCCACCAGCATTACCACTTGTTCCTACAACATTGTGACATCTCCGCTACAGTGTGACATTCTTACCAATAACGTTTGTAAGACACAAATGATCGTCATCAAGTCGTACAGTTGCCCAGCATTATTCAAAACCAAGTGTTAGAAACTCGCTCTCCTCACACAGTGTAACAGTAATTTTCTTGATAAAGTTTAACGCTGTCTTTACTGTGTATATTTGTCCAGGCAGGTTATACTCTACTTGGTATGATGATAAGGTTCTGGTTTAAGAACCTTCCACCCGCAGAGGGCCAGTGAAGTGATCGATATAATCCTTTACTTTAACAGTAGCGGAATGTTTACCAGTTTATTTGGTTCACACTATAATGTCGTTGCTACAGATCATTGTAGGAGAATGAGTGTAGCACATCATTAGAACCCATGAGCAAAAAAGACTTTCACACGTTCTCTCTCTCTCTCTCTCTCTCTCTCTCTCTCTCTCTCTCTCTCTCTCTCTCTCTCTCTCTCTCTCTCTCTCTCTCTCTCTCTCTCTCTCTCTCTCTCTCTCTCTCTCTCTCTCCAGAATGATATGATTTTCTTCCTTTCCATCATACACCTAAGTTTTCTTTGTCTCCATCACACATGTCATCTTTATTCCTCTACATCATACACCTCGGCTTTCTTCCTCCTCCTCCTTATACTTCCACGTTCCTTCATCTATCTTCTATGCTCCTCTACGTTTTTTTTTTGTTTCACTTACGTATTTTAGCTTAATATATTTCGTTTTCTTATTGGTCATTATTTCCACTGTTAATGTCATTTACTACTTTACTTCTTATGCATCGTTTATCATAAGCTCTATTACATTCCTTTCCCATCCCAACCTTCAGTCCCACCAGTTTCCTCCTTCCCTGCTGCTGCTAGTGGTCTGCACCGGACCATACAGTCACGTCACATTCGCCTCTCACTTTCCCTTGCCGCAGGAGCGAGGGGAAATCACACTGGCATGTGTATGACTCGGGTGTGATCCAATATTAGCTCAGTTGTGTGACCTCGGTGCTCTCCTTCGTTTAGCTCCGAACATCTTTTGAAGCAGAAAGACCAATCTTCCCGATGCCCTCGACACACAGTCTTGTTTGAAGAATCCGCCTGTAACTAAGGGTCATGAACACATGCCGCAGCGCCTGTTGCCACCTCACTTCCTGCCTTCGAACATATATGTAGAATCGTTAATGCATCCTCGTTTATCATGTTTCATACACAATATCAAAACGTTAATTCATTCAGACACAGCATGTATGGTTAATCTCAGGAATCCTTCATATAATTTATTCTTAACTTTCATCAACGCTGAGTGCTACTTTGGCTGAGCTTCACATGGTGTCCCTCGTCCCCTACACTGGCTGAACTTCACATGGTGTCCCCGTCCCTTACACTGGCTGAACTTCATATAGCGTCCCTCGTCCCCTACACTGGCTGAACTTCACATGGTGACCCCGTCCCCTCCAGATTATATCATAGAATGGGAGTGAAGTATACTCAACAAAACTAGAGTGCAATTGTCAAGGCTTTGATGTTTCTTTTTATTTGGCCTTATCAGTCCCTCAAAATCATTCTATAACATTGTTGTACATCTATGAAAAGAAAAAGAATGTCCTAATATTGAATCTTCTACCATATAACCAATCCAACGTCGATAGATTTCAAGTGGACACTGGGACTTACGTGGGCCGAGGTGAAGCGGCAACTGGAGGGCGGAGCCGAGGGAGGGAAGTATATAAGACATGAAGGCTGCGAGACGTTACCATTAACCTTCCCCTCCCTACTCACGAACATTCTCTGATGGCGATGAGCGTTCTGGTAAGTTGTCTTGCACAGGGGAATCCTAGAGGTAGACATATAAGACATATTGTAGTGTATTATGTACGTCGCGCCTCATGACCCACTGCCAAGGAAGCCAGGACACCAGAGGTTTCCATAAGTTTGAATTTATCAGTATCTCCATATGTAAACAATTGTTAAAGGTCTAGCTCTAGCGCTTGAATTGAGGTACCTTCAGCTCTTCCATCGAGAGGCTCATCCCTGTATATATATATATATATATATATATATATATATATATATATATATATATATATATATATATATATATATATATATATATATATATATATATATATATATATCCAGAATTTGATACGCCTGTAGAACGGCCCTGCCTCCACAACTTGATACAACTTTTCAGTAAGTACTTACAGTTTCTTGAAGGATTGTTACCTTGGTGAAGATTTTATTGTGTACTTTACGTTAAACATACATCATCAGTTTATCCTGACCACATGAACCTTTGTCGAGACAACGGAGAGAAACAAATGATGTGCTCATTTACGTAATGGTCATCTAGCTTTATATATCAAATTCAAACTATATTTGTTGATTATTTCAGTCGTTTTATACAGCTTTAGACTGACCATGATTCCATGAACACAAACCTTGGATTATATAATGTTATATTAGGCTGTATTACACAGTCTACGTAGTAAACATGTCCCCTCCTCCATGATGCGAGGACAGATCCTTTGTTTTTCTACATTCAGGTTTTATAAGAACAACATTCACACAATTTTTTGAATAATTCCTAAAACAAAATATATAAAGTAAGTAACGCAAGATATGTACAGTAGGTAACAAGATATTTGTAGAAAGTAATATATCTTCAGTCAGTAATACAATACATCTGCAGTAAGTACCGCAAGATATCAAAAGTAAGCAATGCAATATATCTACAGTAAGTAATACAAGATATGTTCACATGTAATACAGTATATCTATGCAGCAAGTATAACAAGATAACTGCCACAAGTAACACAAGATATGTGCATAAGTAACACAAGATATGCACAAATGTAACACAAGATATCTACACTAATGATAAAAGACATTTACACAATAGAAAATATCTATACAAGTAATACAATATATCTGCACATGTAATGCAAGACATCTACACAAATGATACAAGATAACCACGCAAGTAATACAAGATATCTACAGTTAGTAATTTATATCCTGTTATGCATCATGGTGTGTTTCCCCCAGCAAGCCCGCACTTCGGTCCATGACTAGGCTGCTTTGATTTCCCCATCCCAATTATCCCTTTTCTCACTGGCTCTTTTTAGCTTCCCTCTTTCCCGCTTACTGTCTAGGCCGTCTCGTTGCCCTTCCCTAGAGATAGCGGTGAAGTAACGCAGCAGCTTTCACGGTGGTGTGTAGGTCCCGACTTCTGTTTTCCTCGCCAAATCGCGACATCACCATAAAGAAATTATCAAAAGATATGTCTCATTTATGTCCACTTATTTTTTCCATTCCCTTTCTACTAAGTCTGCAGTTTCTACAGCTTAAGGTTATCATTACTGCAGGATCTTCTGAAGACATTAAAAATGGTCATCGGAGATAACCTTTCAAAAGTTTTGTTATCCTTGCAGTTGTTCGTGCTCCTGGCTGGGACGGTGTCCGCCACCTCCACATCCCACGTCTCCATAAGCCTCGGAGACGCTAACATAGAGTACAATAATGACCACGTCCCGCAACACACCCCTGTTTACCACCCTGCCCCGGCATCATACCATCCCTCCCACCCTGAACCGTCCTATCACCCAGAACCATCTTACCACCACCCAGAACCAGTGTACCATCCTAAGGCAACCTACGACCACGACGAACCAGCAATCCCAGCGTGTGCTGAGCTGACCAACGCAACTTACTGCCTGGAAGACGAAGAGTACCCCGAGTATGACATTAAGCACGCCATCCAGTACCACCTGGACAAGTTCAATCACCTCTACGCTGATGTCGCAGATCTCGACACTGAGCTCTCCGTCGAACGTCCGGAAACCTTAGATGAGGAAACTTACCTTTGCCCCTCCGAAACTGCTTACATCCGGCCCTTGCGTGCTCAGAACACCGAAGACAAGTGGCGCATCATCGTTAACGAAATTCAGCTTCACTACAAGACATTCACTCAGACCACCCGCGTCGAAGACTGTCTTACTGCGGGAGACGACTGTCCCAAGGTGCCCCTTTGCTACGAGTCCAAGTGTTTGCAGAAGTCCATCTACCACCGCTTCCTCGTCTATGACCCCTATGATCAGTACTTCCCCTTCGCCATCGAGACCTTCAAGCTGCCTGCCAGCTGTGCCTGTCTGCTGGGTGCCTACACCATCGACCACTGAGGCCACATAGTCTCCTATGAGCTGTGCTGCCATTTTCATGACGAACCCAGGACCTGGTGCAATGGCACACGTCTCTCAACTGGTACAAATAACTCATGTTTTTGTTTGGAATAAGACACACTCTATCTGCTCAATAAGACCCAGAGAATGCATGAAGGAATAGCTTATCTACTTCATCTTTTTAACCACAATTTGTAGCGAAATATCAATCATTCTGAGAGCTCTTGTGACATACCTCTTGATGGTAGGTGGTAAGATAAATCAGATTTCTATACTGAACTTATCATCACATTTTCCTACGTCGAGGGCACCTCTCCTTGATATCCCTTATGGTCCCAGCGATTTTATCCTTCAGAAATGTAAGGTAACCAGTGGTACGTAAAGAAGCAGTCCTCTAGTCATCTTTGTGATAAACAAATAAACATAATCATGATCGGGATAAATGTCTTTATTTCATATCGTATGAGTTATATTTAGTGGCATAATCATTTTGTCATTACAAGAACATTTACTGACGTTCATCTGCCTTTCACATGTTGTTCATGAAATAAAATCTATGTTCGTAACACTGTGAATTACTCGAACCAGAGACCTAAACGATCCAGTTCATTCTATCAATGCACGCCACTCTAGTTCCTGAATGCTCATGCCTCAATATGCCAAGGTCTCCCTCGCTCCATCTTTCCTTTTCCTTCTTGGTCTCCCCTCCCCCTTGCTTCCGCATTTCAGTATACCCTGATTGCCTCTATCAGACTACCCCCACTATCAAACTTTTTTCTTACACTGTCATTTCTAACACGATCGACCAGCCTCACACTATATATTGTCTTCTGATATTTCATTTCCAATGCATCATATAAAACCAGCAGATTCCGGACCTCCGGACCCTTGTCAGGTCTACCATACCCTCCTTCATTACCACACTCAACCTGGCCACGACACCGTCCTTCACCACCACTCTCCCGCCATCACTATCACAACCTCCCTTAAACATCACCACGCCTTCCCTCCCCTTTTACCAAACCGTCCCGCATCACAACCATATCCTACGTCACTGCCACCACTCCCTCCCTCCCTCCTTGGCTACCATGCCTTCCCTCACCATTACCACGCCTTCCCACCCTGGCTATCTCACCCTCCCTCATCACCGCCACGCCTTCCTTCCCTGGCGATCACACCCTGAGCGGCGTAATGACATCGTCCAGTGGTTTAACAATTCATCCCCACCGTCTTCCTCTTCGTACCTTCCATATTGCCGGCACAACGTTTCCACTCGACAATTTGCCAATAGAGTACGATATTTTTCACAAAATATATCATCCGAGCATCAATCAATATCTATCCTGCCAAACAAATGGATGAATGATAGACAACTGTGTGTAAGGTTTAGTAGTCGTGCGTCTGGCAACTTCCTCGGTGTTTCTGCAGACTGGACGGACGGACGAGCGGATGGACGGACAAATAAAGGAGCCTCTTATATTGTGGCTCAATTGATTAATTGAACAACCCCGAGATCTCTTTTTTGAGGGTTCCTGCAGCTTTGAATCAGTGCACCAATCATGAGTAGGAAAATGATATTCCTCGACGAGACTGCCTGCTCTCCTCTTCATCCACCATCGACGATACTGCCATGCCAGAGGTGGCTTGTCACTCGCGGCGACCACACACAGGCCTCGTAGTCCAGTAAGCTAAGTTGAATTGTTCTTAATATAAGGTTGTGCTGTATGACGCTGAACACTGATGAGATGGATGTCTCATTGAATGGTTCACAAGGAGCATATAGAGGGGGTTCAACTTTAGATGAATGTATTGCTTAATACCTTTTTTTTCGAATATATATATATATATATATATATATATATATATATATATATATATATATATATATATATATATATATATATACATATATATATTATCCCTGGGGATAGGAGAGAAAGAACACTTCCCACGTATTCCCTGCGTGTCGTAGAAGGCGACTTAAAAGGAAGGGAGCCGGGGGGGGGGGGGGGGGGGGGGGCTGGAAATCCTCCCCTCTGTTTTGTTTTTTTTATTTTCCAAAAAAAAGGAACAGAGGAGGGGGCCAGGTGAGGATATTCCCTCAAAGGTCCAGTCCTCTGTTCTTAACGCTACCTCCCTAATGTATGTGGTAAAGTGTGTGGAAGAAGAAAGTTAAGAGTAAATGTGAATAAGAGCAAGGTTATTAGGTACAGTAGGGATGAGGGTCAAGTCAATTGGGAGGTGAGTTTGAATGGAGAAAAACTGGAGGAAGTGAAGTGTTTTAGATATCTGGGAGTGGATCTGGCAGCGGATGGAACCATGGAAGCGGAAGTGGATCATAGGG
The DNA here is from genome assembly GCF_036320965.1 of Panulirus ornatus. NCBI lineage: Eukaryota > Metazoa > Arthropoda > Malacostraca > Decapoda > Palinuridae > Panulirus > Panulirus ornatus. The sequence continues at coordinate 30,343,875 of NC_092271.1, read as the reverse complement.
TGGGGGAGGGGGCGAAAATTCTGGGAGCCTTGAAGAATGTGTGGAAGTCGAGAACATTATCTCGGAAAGCAAAAATGGGTATGTTTGAAGGAATAGTGGTTCCAACAATGTTGTATGGTTGCGAGGCGTGGGCTATGGATAGAGTTGTGCGCAGGAGGATGGATGTGCTGGAAATGAGATGTTTGAGGACAATGTGTGGTGTGAAGTGGTTTGATCGAGTGAGTAACGTAAGGGTAAGAGAGATGTGTGGAAATAAAAAGAGCGTGGTTGAGAGAGCAGAAGAGGGTGTTTTGAAGTGGTTTGGGCACATGGAGAGAATGAGTGAGGAAAGATTGACCAAGAGGATATATGTGTCGGAGGTGGAGGGAACGAGGAGAAGAGGGAGACCAAATTGGAGGTGGAAAGATGGAGTGAAAAAGATTTTGTGTGATCGGGGCCTGAACATGCAGGAGGGTGAAAGGAGGGCAAGGAATAGAGTGAATTGGAGCGATGTGGTATACCGGGGTTGACGTGCTGTCAGTGGATTGAATCAAGGCATGTGAAGCGTCTGGGGTAAACCATGGAAAGCTGTGTAGGTATGTATATTTGCGTGTGTGGACGTATGTATATACATGTGTATGGGGGGGGGGGGGGTGGGCCATTTCTTTCGTCTGTTTCCTTGCGCTACCTCGCAAACGCGGGAGACAGCGACAAAGTATAATAAATAAATAAATAAATATTGTATATATATATATATATATATATATATATATATATATATATATATATATATATATATATATATATATATATATATATATATATATGCTGAACAAAATCACCGTGACGCACAGTTTATCTCTTGTAAATGTATGACTGAAATTATGTTCCTAGTGAGCTGGCGATACTATGGTAACACTGTAGATTCTTCTCGTTAAGGATCCTGACGTGAGTGCATTATGACGACCACCTTATGTAGACTTGCTTCATGGGGCGGGCTTACTGCACAGAATGTCAACATTACTCCACTTGCTACTCTTGTTATCGTTCGACAAAGTATTATGAAGGTTTCCGTGGCATCCTTGTTAACATATCACACAACTTGCTGCTCCTGGTGTCATTTCATGGTATGGACGGAATGGCCTTGACTTGCTCATGACATGACAATTTTTCAGCACATAAAGCTTCTCTCGGTAATGCAGTACATGAGCCACTAACACCTCGTGCTGCTCCTACAACTGGCCAACACGCGCGAGCAGAATCCATGACGTAATGCTAACGTTATGAAAGAAAGTATAACATAGAAGGATATACTCCAGGAGGCAGCTTTAACAGCGTGTCAATAACCGAAGTGCTCAGGCAGTACGTACTATGGTGTGTTACATGGCAAATAGATTGTTTGACGCATGATATAGTTCAAACCTTATATCAAATGAAGTGTTTTCATAAAACTCTGAGCATGAAGAATCTTTGGTTGGTCTATGGCCCACCAGAGATGCTACAGTATATGTTGATGTTAACAGCAGGATATAAAACTAACTTATTGATGTATAGCCACATTTGCTGTAACACTGTGTGTGGTCTTAGAAATATTTTGAACGCTTGAAGAAGGTATTCAAATATTTCTACTCGTTGCTATAAACTGAGGCTGAACTTAACGACCTTGTCAGTCGATTTACAAAATGCCTGAAGTCCTCCTCTGTGATGCATGAAAATGGTCATCACACAAATGAAGTCCTCTGTGATGCATGAAAATGGTCATCACACAAATGAAGTCCTCTGTGATGCATGAAAATGGCCATCACACAAATGAAGTCCTCTGTGATGCATGAAGATGGTCATCACACAAATGAAAAAAGTCATTCTTGCGTATTTCGTTCGGCACGTGCAGGAAACTTATCTTAACAAGAGTCTGGAACCACATGTGTTAGCCTCTCATCCCAGCGTCATTCTAACTGGAAATCAGCGTTTACTGCGCCTAACCCCAGTATCCATCTCACCACACAGTCATTACTGGAGGACTCACCCATTGCCTTGCGGTACTTTCACATTCCAGTCGTCGCGTAATCTGTTCAGGTGTTGTTTATGATGACACCATCGTGGTTGGCGTGTCGTTAGTACTTGGAGGGGACTGCGCGAGGGGATGTAACGTGCAAGCGACCATGGAAAGTGCCACTGTCTGTCACCAAATGATAGAGCTATGAGGGATATCACGTCACTTATTCTTTACTTGTAATGATAAGTTACAGCACAAGCACATGTCTTACCACTCGGGAAAATGCGTTAAACCTATTAACCCGAGAGAACTTATATGATAGATTTTCATTTTTGTTTCCTTTTTATGTTTTCCTTTACCTCTCCTCTACTTCCTTGCTACAGTAGTACTGAGGATTTCTCATCTACTAACCACCCGCTACGTACTTCAACTTAGATCCAATAGAGTATATCCTCTCAAATTTCTGTTGGATCTGAGTTAAAGTACTCTAGATCTTTCATTGATAAATCCCTTAAGTTAGCAAAGAAATTATTTCATAGAGTTGAGCCCAAACCTCCCATTGACACCAAGAATCTTTTAGTTCTCCCTTTTGATAATCATTTTACTTTACTTCCCATGTTACTTAAATCCTTTAATGTAAATGTTGCCTTCAGCAACAATAATACTATAAAGAATATCTTAATCAGGAACTCACCAGAAAATTCTCCTGGGTGCGTCTATAAAGTGCCATGTAGAAACTGTGATGTTTTATATTGGGCAGCGTGGTAAGGATCTTTCTGTTAGACTTAAGCAACATAGATATAGTATAAGAACAGGACAAGAATCAAGTGCCTTGTTTAATCACGTTAAAAACTATGATCATTGTATTGACTGGAGTAATGCCATCTCAGTTATCAACTCTAACTCCAGTACCACGAGAAATATCATTGGATCTTCTATTATCAAATACACAACGAATTATAATCTTAGTATTAGTGAAGGTCTATACAAATTGGATAACTTTATTGTTGATGAGATTTGTAAACTATTCACCTTCTTGTCCACACAATAAGTTTATGATACGCTCGTTGTCTGTCTTGGACAATCACATGTTTACCAAATGTCGTCCAAGTTACGTCTCTTCGTTGTATAACTGACTGTTATATTTCCTTCTTGTCTCCCCTGATGATGTGATTATTACACAAAAGTGCACTTGGGAACTTATCGTGTTTCATTTTCCCCGTGGACTCAAAGGAATATACTTGATCACTCGCAAAATTGTGATCCTTTCCAATATATATATATATATATATATATATATATATATATATATATATATATATATATATATATATATATATATATGAGGAAGTACCAGGAGAGACTGAGTACAGAATGGAAAAAGGTGAGAACAAAGGAGGTAAGGGGAGTGGGGGAGGAATGGGATGTATTTAGGGAAGCAGTGATGGCTTGCGGAAAAGATGCTTGTGGGATGAGAAGCGTGGGAGGTGGGTTGATTAGAAAAGGTAGTGAGTGGTGGAATGAAGAAGTGAGATTATTAGTGAAAGAGAAGAGAGAGGCATTTGAACGATTTTTTCAGGGAAAAAATGCAAATGAGTGGGAGAGGTATAAAAGAAAGAGGTAGGAGGTCAAGAGAAAGGTGCAAGAGGTGAAAAAGAGGGCAAATGAGAATTGGGGTGAGAGAGTATCATTAAATTTCAGGGAGAATAAAAAGATGTTTTGGAAGGAGGTAAATAAAGTGCGTAAGACAAGGGAGCAAATGGGAACTTCAGTGAAGGGGGCAAATGGGGAGGTGATAACAAGTAGTGGTGATGTGAGAAGGAGATGGAGTGAGTATTTTGAAGGTTTGTTGAATGCGTTTGATGATAGAGCGGCAGATGTGGGGTGTCTTGGTCGAGGTGGTGTGCACAGTGAGAGGGTTAGGGAAAATGATTTGGTAAATAGAGAAGAGGTAGTAAAAGCTTTACGGAAGATGAAAGCCGGCAAAGCAGCAGGTTTGGATGGTATTGCAGTGGAATTTATTAAAAAAGGGAACGACTATATTGTTGACTGGTTGGTAAGGTTATTTAATGTATGTATGATTCATCGTGAGGTGCCTGAGGATTGGCGGAATGTGTGCATAGTGCCATTGTACAAAGGCAAAAGGGATAAGAGTGAGTGCTCAAATTACAGAGGTATAAGTTTGTTGAGTATTCCTGGTAAATTATATGGGAGGGTATTGATTGAGAGGGTGAGGGCATGTACAGAGCATCAGATTGGGGAAGAGCAGTGTGGTTTCAGAAGTGGTAGAGGATGTGTGGATCAGGTGTTTGCTTTGAAGAATGTATGCGAGAAATACTTAGAAAAACAAATGAATTTGTATGTAGCATTTATGGATCTGGAGAAGGCATATGATAGAGTTGATAGAGATGCTCTGTGGAAGGTTTTAAGAATATATGGTGTGGGAGGTAAGTTGTTAGAAGCAGTGAAAAGTTTTTATCGAGGATGTAAGGCATGTGTACGTGTAGGAAGAGAGGAAGTGATTGGTTCTCAGTGAATGTAGGTTTACGGCAGGGGTGTGTGATATCTCCATGGTTGTTTAATTTGTGTATGGATGGGGTTGTTAGGGAAGTGAATGCAAGAGTTTTGGAAAGAGGGGCAAGTATGCAGTCTGTTGTGGATGAGAGAGATTGGGAAGTGAGTCAGTTGTTGTTCGCTGATGATACAGCGCTGGTGGCTGACTCATGTAAGAAACTGCAGAAGCTGGTGACTGAGTTTGGTAAAGTGTGTGAAAGAAGAAAGTTAAGAGTAAATGTGAATAAGAGCAAGGTTATTAGGTACAGTAGGGTTGAGGGTCAAGTCAATTGGGAGGTAGGTTTGATTGGAGAAAAGCTGGAGGAAGTGAAGTGTTTTAGATATCTGGGAGTGGATCTGGCAGCGGATGGAACCATGGAAGCGGAAGTGAATCATAGGGTGGGGGAGGGGGCGAAAATTCTGGGAGCCTTGAAGAACGTGTGGAAGTCGAGAACATTATCTCGGAAAGCAAAAATGGGTATGTTTGAAGGAATAGTGGTTCCAACAATGTTGTATGGTTGCGAGGCGTGGGCTATGGATAGAGTTGTGCGCAGGAGGGTGGATGTGCTGGAAATGAGATGTTTGAGGACAATATGTGGTGTGAGGTGGTTTGATCGAGTAAGTAATGTAAGGGTGAGAGAGATGTGTGGAAATAAAAAGAGTGTGGTTGAGAGAGCAGAAGAGGGTGTTTTGAAATGATTTGGTCACACGGAGAGAATGAGTGGGGAAAGATTGACCAGAAGATATATGTGTCAGAGGTGGAGGGAACGAGGAGAAGTGGGAGACCAAATTGGAAGTGGAAAGATGGAGTGAAAAAGATTTTGAGTGATGGGTGCCTGAACATGCAGGAGGGTGAAAGGCGTGCAAGGAATAGAGTGAATTGAAACGATGTGGTATACCGGGGTCGACGTGCTGTCAATGGATTGAACCAGGGCATGTGAAGCGTCTGGGGTAAACCATGCAAAGTGTGTGGGGCTTGGATGTGGAAAGGGAGCTGTGGTTTCGGTGCATTATTACATGACAGCTAGAGACTGAGTGTGAACGAATGGGGCCTTTGGTGTTTTTCCTAGCGCTACCTTGCACACATGAGGGGGGAGGGGGTTGTTATTCCATGTGTGGCGAGGTGGCGATGGGAACAAATAAAGGCAGACAGTATGAATTATGTACATGTGTATATATGTATATGTCTGTGTGTGTATATATATGTGTACATTGAGATGTATAGGTATGTATATTGTGCGTGTGTGGACATGTATGTATATACATGTGTATGTGGGCGGGTTGGGCCATTCTTTCGTCTGTTTCCTTGCGCTACCTCGCTAACGCGGGAGGCAGCGACAAAGCAAAATATAATAATGATAATAATAATAATAATATATATATATATATATATATATATATATATATATATATATATATATATATATATATATATATTTTTTTTTTTTTTTTCATACTATTCGCCATTTCCCGCGTTAGCGAGGTAGCTTTAGGAACAGAGGACTGAGCCTTGAGGGAAATCCCCACTTGGCCCCCTTCTCTGTTCCTTCCTTTGGAAAATCAAAAAATGAGAGGGGAGGATTTCCGGCCCCCCGCTCCCTTCCCTTTTAGTCGCCCTTTACGACACGCAGAGAATACGTGGGAAGTATTCTTTCTCCCCTATCCCCAGGGATAATATATATATATATATATATATATATATATATATATATATATATATATATATATATATATATATATATATATATATATATATATATATAACACGAGGAAAAATAAAATACAATGTCCCGAGTGCACTTTCGTGTATTACATCTTTAGGGAGAGTGAGGCAGGGGTTCAGATTACATTCTATATATATATATATATATATATATATATATATATATATATATATATATATATATATATATATATATATATATATATATATATATATATATATATATATATATATATTTATATATATATATATATATATATATATATATATATATATATATATATATATATATATATATATATATATATATATATATATATATATATATGAGAAGGTAATGTGCTGCCTCCGTTCACATGCGTGTGGCTTTTAGTAGTAGGGTCTGGCATCGTGTTTATCATAAGATTTTATTTCACGGTCGAGACAGAATAAGCTGTGTATAAATTTTGCATACGACAAAGTCATGCATTTCATACAGACGTACACTAGTATTCATGTTACAATTTTTTATGTGCTTGATCAGAGACGACTCAGTGAAATTTCTCTTGATCAAAGGCCTACAAGTTTTAACTGATGTAGTTTTGGTTCAATCAATACAGTTGTCATTATTTCTAACGTGAATGAACAAAGAACTGGAAACCAGCCTTGTTATCATATATATATATATATATATATATATATATATATATATATATATATATATATATATATATATATATATATATATCCATATTGTCCTCAAACATTCCATTTCCAACACATCCAACCTCCTCCACACAACCCTATCTATAACCCATACCTCACACCCATATAACATTGTTGGAACCACTATTTATTCAAACATACCCATTTTTGCTCTCCGAGATAACGTTCTCGCCTTCCACATATTTTGGTGAAAAAAACATTGAAATCTATAAAGATTAGCAAGTAAATGGTATCAGGTGAATGGTAGTTTTGCTCAACGTTTCTTCATGTATCCTATTAGAACCAAATGATTTACCAGGTACATTACGTAGATTTCTTCAACAACATTATCCTCAGAGATTCTGTCCTACGAGCGATACGTTTAATGTTCTTGACTGATGAAAGATAAAATCAGGAAATCAGTGACAGTGCTCCAGCTCCCACATATGAAGCAAGTGACCAAGTGTGCGTCAGATGAGTGGCATCAAAAGTAATGTACACTCGGCGACATAAATCTATTTCCCCTTCACATGTATGTACTGAAGGAAGAAGCTGAAACCGTCGAGACATATCTTACCGATACTCTCGAAACAAGTGGTAGTCCTGCTGAGGCCTGCAAATGTACATCGTCAGTCGTTCGGCTAAATCAATTACAATATGGGAGATGTAAACATTGTCTGATAAGGAGAAGGTTACAATATTTGGAGTCAAAGTTCGACGCAAGTCTCAGGTGGGACTTAGTTTACCTGCGCCAGTTAGGAGCAGCTCATCAAGCATGACTACAGCACCAAGTTTTATGTCTAGACTTCAGGTGTTTGTTATCAGGTGCTATCATGACGGTAGGGGAGCAGATTCTTGTCGGTGAGTGTACCCTGTGGTGTCAAAACTCATGAGTTTCAACGCGTACATGTCCTCAGTTTATAATGGCATCAGATAATGATTGTTCATCATGCTCGGCATACAGATGTAATTGTGGTTATCGCAAATGTCTCGGCAACACTTTTCTTTCCTTCCACACTCGTCATCACTGGTACACACCTAGGGAAGAGAAGGACAGCTTCAACGCTCTAGAAAGGAGCACGTGCCAAAATTCTAAATTTACATTGCTGTATTACCCAGACACTCGTGCCTCTGTACACTTCTCAGATACTTGTGCATACGTACACCACCTAGTTACTCGCGCCTCTGTACACCACTACTTACTCCTGCCTCTGTGCGCCACCAGTTACTCCTGCCTTTGTATGTTACCCACTTACTCCTGCTTCTGTACGCCACCCAGTTACTCTAGTTTCTAAACACCTGGAGAAATGTGAGTGTTAGGAAGATCGTAACTAAATGTTAGTCATACAATAAAGACATTAGTATATCAGAGAGTATCAAAGAGAATATGAAAAGTAACCTGCTTGTGTACAGAAAAATATGGAGTTCTCTATAACTGTTCTTTTTTTTAGGATTTTTTTCTATTCTGTCACTGCGAAATTTGCTTATATTACATACTTTAGACCTGTTCTGTGAAGTGTATAACTATGCAAATGAAAAGTGAGCGAGGTTACCAAGCATCATGGGTGTACCACAAAGGAAAACATCTGTTCTTAATGCGACCATAACCACAATAAAATTCATTATCATTATATACAAAGATTTTATGTGTCATTCTTTATGTCTTACCTGAACATTCATCTTCTTGACCATAAAAGTAGAGTCTTCACAGTTGACTAACATTCGAGGCATTGGGGGGCAGGTCGGATATTCTGTAGATATAACCAGCGTTACTCTCAGTAGATGTTCGTCTCAGTAGATGTTCGTCTCAGTAGATGCTCGTCTCGGTAGATGTTCTTCTGGGTGGCTGTTCGTCTTAGTAGATGTTCGTCTCAGTAGATGTTCGTCTCAGTAGATGCTCGTCTCAGTAGATGTTCTTCTGGGTGGTTGTTCGTCTTAGTAGATGTTCGTCTCAGTAGATGTTCGTCTCAGTAGCTATTCGTCTTAGTAGATGTTCGTCTCAGTAGATGTTCGTCTCAGTAGCTATTCGTCTTAGTAGATGTTCGTCTCAATAGATGTTCGTCTCAGTAGCTATTCGTCTTAGTAGATGTTCGTCTCAGTAGCTGTTCGTCTCAGTAGATGTTCATCTCATTAGCTGTTCGTCTCAGTAGATGTTCCGGACGAAAATGGATGTATCTTTAGTACTGCGATGATCGTCTCTAAGTCGACACAACACGACACACTATAGTGATGGATAGAGTTACAAGTATAGACGAATGAACTGGCTTTTGTCCTGATTGATGATAGTAAGATGCACTTTTTTCATTCGATGTTTTGGTCAAGAACTGACGGCACACTTTGACCGTGTCAGTCAGGCCAGTATGAGTACAACAATGAAGAGGATTTTCGGCACAAAAATAAAGCGTCTGAAAAAGTTAATAGATATTGGAGTTGGGAATCCTTTCATAATGCTTTACTAGAAGAAGGTCATATATCTTCCACTTTACACACACCAGTTATTATCAAAGTATATCTTATCAAATCGCTATTAAGTGAGAAAAATGTATCTGGAAATTTTAAAGTTTATATTAGTATTTGATGCGAGACTATTATAGATGGAAGATTCTGGAAACTTTTTTTTTGTATACTCTCACGACTTTATTGTCATGGTTAACTCTAAATGCATATGATTTCAGCTAATTTTCCTATTTTCATTGATTAATATGATCATAGTATCAATTTTGATTGATCAATATGATTATAATTAGTATTAATTTTCATTGATAAATATGATCAATATGATTATAGTTAGTATTTATATGATTATAGTTAGTATTCATATGATTATAGTTAGTCTTAACTTGAGGCTGGTTCCAACCCGGCTGCTGCAGGACCGTGTCTTCTGCTTTAAAGCTTGTTGGTGCTGAAGTGTCAGCTTTTGAAGGGAGTCAACCTGTGGTGGGAGTCAACCTGTGGTGGGAGTCAACCTATAACCCAGATCGTATGATTCCGGATAACTTTTCACTGTTGTCAGATAACGAGAGACTCAAGATTTCTATTCAAACATAGAACAAGATAGCAGCCATAGAAGTGATTTTTGGTTAGTGGAGTTTGGTGAGTGAGTCTTGGGTCTGTGTAACACAGCAGAAGGTGTTCGGTAAAGTCTTGTTAATCAATGAGAGGTTTATAAGTAAGTCTGAAACTGTGCCAACTTTTCATATTCAGTTAATGTGAGAGTGATCAACATGTGTGCATGACGAGCAACTCATAGTAGTGGAATATGATAACCTTCCACGCTCGGGAGTGTTAACCGAAGAATGGTTCCACTAACATACTATCCCAGCCTTATCTACTTCTTGAACAAGTGTTTGGCTCTACTTTTACCTTGTAGTTTCTTGTCACATAGCAGTGTGCTGCTGTGACCAAGGTACTACCACACTTTGCCTCACATTTGTCACACTAAGCGAGTCGTCCTTTATCCAAACTTCATTTCCTGTTTGATTAGATTTAAGTGATTATATTGGTTTAGAAATTTTCAATCAACTGTAAATTTTGTGTTCTACTATGTCTATAAAGCCTTTGATTCCATTATATTCTACCTAGATTTGTATCATAGAGGACGTGCAGCCATTTCTGTTATGTGGTCGCAGTTCTGATTGAGTCAAAATCTGAAGATTGAATCAATGAAATGCATTATATAACAACTGGACAATTACCAGATTCAACAACCATTATAATACGGAAGAATTATATTCGTTACCATTGATAAATCCCTTAACAATGTTGAACCTTCTTCCATTAGTATATTCTCTAACCCCTTCCACTGCGTATCATGTTCCATCTCTAACCCCTTCCACTGTGTATCGTTCCATCTCTAACCCCTTCCACTGTGTATCGTTCCATCTCTAACCCCTTCCCTACGTATCATGTTCCATTTCTAACATACATATTCAGGAGGTCCCTTGTGCCTGTCTCCACCTATCAGCGCTGCACCCTGCGTTTTCCTCTCGAGCCTCCATTTTCTACCCCTCACCATCACTCGTCATCCTCCACCATCACCTTCATTACCTTAACTATTTTCTACAATCACTTTGAACCTCTGTATCACAACCCATCCTATCCTTCCCCATGATTAGCTGGCTCTCACCCCACCAACTCCGGGGTACAACCAACCATTTCGTTTGACTCTGTCGCAGCAGAGCGATCGTCCGTAGCGGTTCTTGCAGGGCTTTGCGCACCTGGGAAGAGCCCCCGTCAGCGTCGCCCCTAGCAGCACCAGCAGAAGTAGCACCAGATAGTGATGGGTGTTGTGAGAAGCCTGCAACAACAGATAATGCTGAATGGTTGTTAATACTGCAAGTGATGCGTATTTTCTCCATAGGTTGTATGATTAAATAGAAGGGAGGTAAAATGGAGATATCTGAGTGTTTGTCTGGTTGTTTTTGGATGAAGTGTGAGTGTCTTTCTGGTTGTTTTTGGATGAGGTGTGTGTGTGTGTGTGTGTGTGTGTGTGTGTGTGTGTGTGTGTGTGTGTGTGTGTGTGTGTGTGTGTGTGTGTGTGTAGGTTCTGAACTTGAAGTAGATTTCATGCTGCAATGCGTTGATTAGTAATGCCAGTAGCGTTAAGTTCTATAATCTTTAGTATGTGGATAGGGTTGTGTTGGGCGACAGCGTTAGTTCTTACTGGGTAAGGTAGTGTATTTTGTGCATATATATATATATATATATATATATATATATATATATATATATATATATATATATATATATATTATTCTTTTTTTCTTATTATTTTGCTTTGTCGCTTTCTCCCGCGTTTGCGAGGTAGCGCAAGGAAACAGACGAAAGAAATGGCCCAACCCACCCCCATACACATGCATATACACACACGTCCACACACGCAAATATACATACCTATACATCTCAATGTACACATATATATACACACACAGACACATACATATATACCCATGCACACAATTCACACTGTCTGCCTTTATCTATTCCCATCGCCACCTCGCCACACATGGAATACCATCCCCCTCCCCCTTCATGTGTGCGGGGTAGCGCTAGGAAAAGACAACAAAGGCCTCATTCGTTCACGCTCAGTCTCTAGCTGTCATGCAATAATGCCCGAAACCACAGCTCCCTTTCCACATCCAGGCCCCACACAGCTTTCCATGGTTTACCCCAGACGCTTCACATGCCCTGATTCAATCCACTGACAGCACGTCAACCCCGGTATATCACATCGATCCAATTCACTCTATTCCTTGCCCGCCTTTCACCCTCCTGCATGTTCAGGCACCCATCACTCAAAATCTTTTTCACTCCATCTTTCCACCTCCAATTTGGTCTCCCACTTCTCCTCGTTCCCTCCACCTCCGACACATATATCCTCTTGGTCAATCTTTCCTCACTCATTCTCTCCATGTGCCCAAACCATTTCAAAACACCCTCTTCTGCTCTCTCAACCACGCTCTTTTTATTTCCACACATCTCTCTTACCCTTACATTACTTACTCGATCAAACCACCTCACACCACACATTGTCCTCAAACATCTCATTTCCAGCACATCCACCCTCCTGCGCACAACCCTATCCATAGCCCACGCCTCGCAACCATACAACATTGTTGGAACCACTATTCCTTCAAACATACCCATTTTTGCTTTCCGAGATAATGTTCTCGACTTCCACACATTCTTCAAGGCTCCCAGGATTTTCACCCCCTCCCCACCCTATGATTCACTTCCGCTTCCATGGTTCCATCCGCTGCCAGATCCACTCCCAGATATCTAAAACACTTTACTTCCTCCAGTTTTTCTCCATTCAAACTTACCTCCCAATTGACTTGACCCTCAACCCTACTGTACCTAATAACCTTGCTCTTATTCACATTTACTCTTAACTTTCTTCTTTCACACACTTTACCAAGCTCAGTCACCAGCTTCTGCAGTTTCTTACATGAATCAGCCACCAGCGCTGTATCATCAGCGAACAACAACTGACTCACTTCCCAAGCTCTCTCATCCACAACAGACTTCATTCTTGCCCCTCTTTCCAAAACTCTTGCATTCACCTCCCAAACAACCCCATCCATAAACAGATTAAACAACCATGGAGACATATATATATATATATATATATATATATATATATATATATATATATATATATATATATATATATATATATATATATATATATACATATATATGTATATATACTTTTCTTTCTTTCAAACTATTCGCCATTTCCCGCATTAGCAAGGTAGCGTTAAGAACAGAGGACTGGGCCTATGAGGGAATATCCTCACTTGGCCCCCTTCTCTGTTCCTTCTTTTGGAAAATTAAAAAAAAAAACAAGAGGGGAGGATTTCCAGCCCCCCGCTCCCTCCCCTTTTAGTCGCCTTCTACGACACGCAGGGAATACGTGGGAAGTATTCTTTCTCCCCTATATATATATATATATATATATATATATATATATATATATATATATATATATATATATATATATATATATATATATATAATTTCTTTTTTACTTTTACTTGACTTTCGTTTCCTATGTTAACGAATTAGCGCCACATCAATCAAATTCTTTTTAAACCACGACTGCATTTTAACGCCCAGGCCCCAGTAATCCAAAGCCGCCTCCCCATTATCCTCTCATTTTCTTCTACGTTTCCCTTTGCCCTGTCCTCCCGTCACTTCTGACTCGTAAATTTTCATATTCTGGTTTTCTCCGCTCATCGTCATCATCATCATCATCATCATCATCATCATGTCCATATTTCCGAACTATTTCGGCACACCCTCTTCACCTGTGCCTGTTAGACCGTAGTACCACAACGCTTGCACCAGCACCACACAGTTATTCTTACACATCCCAACCCACCTACACCATCTACTGTCCTCAAGCATCTCATGTTCAACACGTTCATCATCTACCGCCCTTTTCGCCGCCGCATCTGACCCCAGATGCCTTAAGTGCTCCACACCCTGGTCTTCCTAAGCCAAACCCTCCTGCCTCATGTGCATGACGTACCATAACCAAAACTTGGTTCACAGTCACTCTGAATAATCTCTCTTCCCACACTCTCCTAAACTCTCTCATAAACTTATAAAGTTTCTGTCTGGAATCTGTCAACAGAATCATGTCATCCGCCAACCAATACTAGCCAGAATATGTGACGATAGTGCAGGCCGGGAGCTGCCTGGGGAAGGGAACACCCAGAGGAAAGGCTAGTACACCGCCTCCCAGCCGTGTGGCGTCTGCCCTGAGTGCTGAGACACGTTCCACTCCCCGCTGTAGTAAAACACCTGGCAGTCCCAAGTGTACTGTGTTACTTGGCAGTCTACAGTGTAGTGGGGCACGTGGTGACTCCCAGTGTGCTGGAGCATGTGGCGGAATCTCAAGTGCACTGGGGCACGTGGTGGCCCCCAGGTGTTCTCGGGTATATGGTAGCCCAATTGGTGTGCTCAGACATATAGCACATGGTCCCAAGGTGCTGGGGTAAGTCCTCTATATCAAGCTGTATGTGTTGTTGTTGTTGTTGTTGTTGTTGTTGTTGTTGTTGCTGTTGTACCAGAACGTCTTACTCTGCCGTTATGACCTGAACTTATCCATTGCATCTGCGACTCTGCTGTAACCACACCAAAGTCTGGTACACTAACCATACCCAAGTGCTGGTATGCCGATCATACACAAGGCAGGTATGCTGGCCATTCAATAAGGTGATCACATGTTTTCATTAACATGTAGGAGAACGTCAAGTTTCAACTCACCATTTTGACCTGCAGTGTTCCTGGCTGTGGCTGAGTGGTGTGTGGGCCGGTACTGGCAACCCCTGCCGCTATATACCACCAATCCATCTCTCCGTCCCAGGATGTGGGGGAAATTCCCTCACCGCCGTGACGTGCTCACATTCACCATAGTGCAAAGCATCAGGATGTTTCCTCATAGTGGATTACATTGGCCCACATGATTATATCATCTGCGATGTAAAAATATTATGTATCAGAACATGTAAAGCAATCTAAACAATTTTACCATTGCACTTGGGCGATCGAAAACGACGAGCGGACGGCGTAAGCCAGACATCGAAAGTTTGTTCACCCAAGATACGGTCTAATTCTATTCTTTGATTGATCAATTCATTTATGATTACCTAAGGACCAATTTCTTTGAAATAGTCCTGGTGTTAGTTGGGACCTTTCTGAAGGCTCATGCGGCCAAAGGCTGCGTTACTTCCAGTAGCAGGGAAATGTAAACTCCTTTGGAGTAGAAGGTTCTTTCACGAGAGTGTACTCAAAGCGATATAGCCTCGCCAAAGTGACTTAACTCACGTTGTAACCTCGAGTGGCTGCAGTTCCGTAACACACGAATCTTTGATATCTAGAGAAAAAAAAAAAAATTAGCAGCTTTCGTTTACCAATCATATGATCAGATATATTTCTCCCTGTAGATTGACCGTGAGGATATGTGTCAGAGGTGGAGGGAACAAGGAGAAGTGGGAGACCAAATTGGAGGTGGAAAGATGATGTGAAAAAGATTTTGAGTGATCGGGGCCTGAACATGCAGGAGGGTGAAATGCATGCAAGGAATAGAGTGAATTGGAACGATGTGGTATACCGGGGTCGACGTGCTGTCAATGGATTGAACCAGGGCATGTGAAGCGTCTGGGGTAAACCATGGAAAGTTCTGTCCTGGATCTGGAAAGGGAGCTGTGGTTTCGGTGCATTATTACATGACAGCTAGAGACTGTGAACGAATGGGGCCTTTGTTATCTTCCTAGCGCTACCTCGCGCACATGAGGGGGGAGGGGGTTGTTATTTCATGTGTGGCGAGGTGGCGATGGGAATGAATAAAGGCAGACAGTATCAATTATGTACATGTGTATATATGTATATGTCTGTGTGTGTATATATATGTATACGTTGAGATGTGTTGGTATGTATATTTGGGTGTGTGGACGTGTAAGTATATACATGTGTATGTGGGTGGGTTGGGCCATTCTTTCGTCTGTTTCCTTGCGCTACCTCGCTAGCGCGGGAGACAGCGACAAAGCAAAATAAATAATGAAATAAATAATATATATATATATATATATATATATATATATATATATATATATATGTGTGTGTGTGTGTGTGTGTGTGTGTGTGTATTGGAAAGGATCACAATTTTGCGCGTGATCAAGATATTCCTATGAGTCCACGGGGAAAATGAAACACGAAAAGTTCCCAAGTGTACTTTCGTGTAATAATCACATCATCAGGGGAGACACAAGAGAGAAATATAACAGTCAGTTGATATACATCGAAGAGACGAAGCTAGGACGCCATTTGGTAAACATGTTTACCAAATGGCGTCCTAGCTTCGTCTCTTCGATGTATATCAACTGACTGTTATATTTCTCTCTTGTGTCTCCCCTGGTGATGTGATTATTACACGAAAGTACACTTGGGAACTTTTCGTGTTTCATTTTCCCCGTGGACTCATAGGAATATCTTGATCACGCGCAAAATTGTGATCCTTTCCAATATATATATATATATATATATATATATATATATATATATATATATATATATATATATATATATATATATATATATATATATATATATATATATATCCCTGGGGATAGGGGAGAAAGAATACTTCCCACGTATTCCCTGCGTGTCGTAGAAGGCGACTAAAAGGGACTAAAAGGGAAGGGAGCGGGGGGGCTGGAAATCCTCCCCTCTCGTTTTTTTTTTTTTTTTTCAAAAAGAAGGAACAGAGAAGGGGGCTAGGTGAGGATATTCCCCCAAAGGCCCAGTCCTCTGTTCTTAACGCTACCTCGCTAACGCGGGAAATGGCAAATAGTTTGAATAAAAAAAATAAAAGATATTCCTTATATGAGAGACCTTGGGTGAAGCAGTTCAGGTGTGGTGCATCTCTCCCGGCCGACCCACCATACAAACATACTATGCCACATACGTACTCAGTAGCGGCACACCGCTCATCATTACACCCAACGTGGACGTTCCCATTTCTCTTATCAGATCGTCATCTCCCGCCGCCCGTCACTAGCTCAGGCTGGCAGGTAAACAGACACACCCTTTACGTCACTTGCATCTGTGTTACCTCGTCGTAATTGTTTCCTGGTGACATGACGTCCAGGTCAGTGGGGTTTTCCCTTGTGTTAAACTTCTCATTATGCTTAGCTGGGACCACAGCATCGCCATGGTTCGTTACCATAAGTCGCCTGTGAATTTCGTAATGAATCACAACATCATGAAGCTCATCACCTCATAGTGACCTCTGGTGAAGTGAGAACATAGTGACCTCTGGTGAGGTGAGAACATAGTGACCTCTGGTGAAGTGAGAACATAGTGACCTCTGGTGAGGTGAGAACATAGTGACCTCTGGTGAGGTGAGAACATAGTGACCTCTGGTCAGGTGAGAACATAGTGACCTCTGGTCAGGTGAGAACATAGTGACCTCTGGTCAGGTGAGAACATAGTGACCTCTGGTGAGGAGAGAACATAGTGACCTCTGGTCAGGTGAGAACATAGTGACCTCTGGTCAGGTGAGAACATAGTGACCTCTGGTCAGGTGAGAACATAGTGACCTCTGGTCAGGTGAGAACATAGTGACCTCTGGTGAAAGTGGAGAGTTACAGCGGTCAGGGCTGGCTGGGCGCTCCCCTCTAGTTCTACATATTCTATTTTTTCAATTCTTAACTATATAATTTTAGTATGTCACAAACTGACTCACTGTTCAGCTGTGCTCGTTTATATCTTACTGTGATGACCTACATTTTTTTTCCTACCTTTGAGATGTAGTATAAAAGCTGACAGACTTAGTGAACTTTTTCTCTGTTAACCTGTGAAGGATATATAGGTATACGTCATTGTGAAATCAGATATTCAGAGAGAGAGAGAGAGAGAGAGAGAGAGAGAGAGAGAGAGAGAGAGAGAGAGAGAGAGAGAGAGAGCAGACTATTCCTTAACAAATGGTTCTCAGAGTCATTTGACTTGTCGGAACTTTGCTCAGCCATCCAGAAAGACGACAAGTCAGCGCCGGGAAAATATAAAGTAGATAAGAGGCAAATCAGCTTACTATCTCCAAAAAGATTTCACTACCTCTCAACGTCTACAGTGCTATGCTAAGTACAGGATACTTTCCCCAAAGGTTCAGTGAAGCCACAGTAACAATGATACTCAATCCAGGAATACCATAAAATGAAGCGCTTTAGCTAATATCTGAGAGTGGGAAGACGTCGAATGGAACCATGGAAGCGGAGAGGTGGGTGTTGGGGTAAAGGATCTGGAAGTACTGAAGAATGATTGGAAAGACAGGTCGTTGTCTGGAAGGACACAATTAGGTATGTTCAGGGGTATAGTGGTCCCAGCAACGTTATATAGATGCGAGGCATTGGCTATAGATGAGAATATGCTGACGAGGGTGGATGTGATAGAAATGAAATGTTTGAGGATAAAGTATGGTGTGACGTGGTTTGATTAAGTGATCAAAGGGTAAGAGAAGGGTATTGAAATAGAAAGAGTCAGGCTGAGAGAGCTGAGGAGGGTATGCTTAACTGCTTTGAACATACATATGAAGAGAACGAGTGAGGTTAGGTTGGCAAAGAAGGTACATGTGTCAGAAGTGGAGGGAACAAGGAGAATGAACAGACCAAATTAGAAATGGAAAAATGTAATGAAAAAATTGATTGAGTGATCGCTGCCTGGACAATCAGGCGTGTGACATGAGTCCGTGGGATAGAGTGAATTAGAACAATGTGGTATTAAGGGTCGTACTGTCAATGGACCTAATCAAGGCATCTGAAACGGCCATGTTCAACGGCCTGGTTGTGGATAGGGAGCTATGGTTTCGTTGTATTACATATGACAGCTATAGAATGGACGTGTGTGTATGAGACCTGTCACCAGCGTTACCTCGCTGAAGCTAGAAATTGCGAATATATATATATATATATATATATATATATATATATATATATATATATATATATATATATATATATATATATATATATATAAATTTTAGGGAGAATAAAAAGATGTTCTGGAAGGAGGTAAATAAAGTGCGTAAGACATGGGAGCAAATGGGAACTTCAGTGAAGGGCGCAAATGGGGAGGTGATAACAAGTAGTGGTGATGTGAGAAGGAGATGGAGTGAGTATTTTGAAGGTTTGTTGAATGTGTTTGATGATAGAGTGGCAGATATAGGGTGTTTTGGTCGAGGTGGTGTGCAAAGCGCGAGGGTTAGGGAAAATGATTTGGTAAACAGAGAAGAGGTAGTAAAAGCTTTGCGGAAGATGAAAGCCGGCAAGGCAGCAGGTTTGGATGGTATTGCAGTGGAATTTATTAAAAAAGGGAGTGACTGTATTGTTGACTGGTTGGTAAGGTTATTTAATGTATGTATGACTCATGGTGAGGTGCCTGAGGATTGGCGGAATGCGTGCATAGTGCCATTGTACAAAGGCAAAGGGGATAAGAGTGAGTGCTCAAATTACAGAGGTATAAGTTTGTTGAGTATTCCTGGCAAATTATATGGGAGGGTATTGATTGAGAGGGTGAAGGCATGTACAGAGCATCAGATTGGGGAAGAGCAGTGTGGTTTCAGAAGTGGTAGAGGATGTGTGGATCAGGTGTTTGCTTTGAAGAATGTATGTGAGAAATACTTAGATAAGCAAATGGATTTGTATGTAGCATCTATGGATCTGGAGAAGGCATATGACAGAGTTGATAGAGATGCTCTGTGGAAGGTATTAAGAATATATGGTGTGGGAGGCAAGTTGTTAGAAGCAGTGAAAAGTTTTTATCGAGGATGTAAGGCATGTGTACGTGTAGGAAGAGAGGAAAGTGATTGGTTCTCAGTGAATGTAGGTTTGCGGCAGGGGTGTGTGATGTCTCCATGGTTGTTTAATTTGTTTATGGATGGGGTTGTTAGGGAGGTGAATGCAAGAGTTTTGGAAAGAGGGGCAAGTATGAAGTCTGTTGGGGATGAGAGAGCTTGGGAAGTGAGTCAGTTGTTGTTCGCTGATGATACAGCGCTGGTGGCTGATTCATGTGAGAAACTGCAGAAACTGGTGACTGAGTTTGGTAAAGTGTGTGAAAGAAGAAAGTTAAGAGTAAATGTGAATAAGAGCAAGGTTATTAGGTACAGTAGGGTTGAGGGTCAATTCAATTGGGAGGTGAGTTTGAATGGAGAAAAACTGGAGGAAGTGAAGTGTTTTAGATATCTGGGAGTGGATCTGGCAGCGGATGGAACCATGGAAGCGGAAGTGGATCATAGGGTGGGGGAGGGGGCGAAAATTCTGGGAGCCTTGAAGAATGTGTGGAAGTCGAGAACATTATCTCGGAAAGCAAAAATGGGTATATTTGAAGGAATAGTGGTTCCAACAATGTTGTATGGTTGCGAGGCGTGGACTATGGATAGAGTTGTGCGCAGGAGGATGGATGTGCTGGAAATGAGATGTTTGAGGACAATGTGTGGTGTGAGGTGGTTTGATCGAGTAAGTAACGTAAGGGTAAGAGAGATGTGTGGAAATAAAAAGAGCGTGGTTGAGAGAGCAGAAGAGGGTATTTTGAAATGGTTTGGTCACATGGAGAGAATGAGTGAGGAAAGATTGACCAAGAGGATATACGTGTCGGAGGTGGAGGGAACGAGGAGAAGAAGGAGACCAAATTGAAGGTGGAAAGATGGAGTGAAAAAGATTTTGTGTGATCGGGGCCTGAACATGCAGGAGGGTGAAAGGAGGGCAAGGAATAGAGTGAATTGGAGCGAAGTGGTATACCGGAGTTGACGTGCTGTCAGTGGATTGAATCAAGGCATGTGAAGCGTCTGTGGTAAACCATGGAAAGCTGTGTAGGTATGTATATTTGCGTGTGTGGACGTATGTATATACATGTGTATGGGGGTGGGTTGGGCCATTTCTTTCGTCTGTTTCCTTGCGCTACCTCGCAAACGCGGGAGACAGCGACAAAGCAAAAAAAAAAAAAATATATATATATATATGGATTTGTATGTAGCATTTATGGATCTGGAGAAGGCATATGATAGAGTTGATAGAGATGCTCTGTGGAAGGTATTAAGAATATATGGTGTGGGAGGCAAGTTGTTAGAAGCAGTGAAAAGTTTTTATCGAGGATGTAAGGCATGTGTACGTGTGGGAAGAGAGGAAAGTGATAGGTTCTCAGTGAATGTAGGTTTGCGGCAGGGGTGTGTGATGTCTCCATGGTTGTTTAATTTGTTTATGGATGGGGTTGTTAGGGAGGTGAATGCAAGAGTTTTGGAAAGAGGGGCAAGTATGAAGTCTGTTGGGGATGAGAGAGCTTGGGAAGTGAGTCAGTTGTTGTTCGCTGATGATACAGCGCTGGTGGCTGATTCATGTGAGAAACTGCAGAAGCTGGTGACTGAGTTTGGTAAAGTGTATGAAAGAAGAAAGTTAAGAGTAAATGTGAATAAGAGCAAGGTTATTAGGTACAGTAGGGTTGAGGGTCAAGTCAATTGGGAGGTGAGTCTGAATGGAGAAAAACTGGAGGAAGTAAAGTGTTTTAGATATCTGGGAGTGGATCTGGCAGCGGATGGAACCATGGAAGCGGAAGTGGATCATAGGGTGGGGGAGGGGGCGAAAATTCTGGGAGCCTTGAAGAATGTGTGGAAGTCGAGAACATTATCTCCGGAAGCAAAAATGGGTATGTTTGAAGGAATAGTGGTTCCAACAATGTTGTATGGTTGCGAGGCGTGGGCTATGGATAGAGTTGTGCGCAGGAGGATGGATGTGCTGGAAATGAGATGTTTGAGGACAATGTGTGGTGTGAGGTGGTTTGATCGAGTAAGTAACGTAAGGGTAAGAGAGATGTGTGGAAATAAAAAGAGCGTGGTTGAGAGAGCAGAAGAGGGTGTTTTGAAATGGTTTGGGCACATGGAGAGAATGAGTGAGGAAAGATTGACCAAGAGGATATATGTGTCGGAGGTGGAGGGAACGAGAAGTGGGGGACCAAATTGGAGGTGGAAAGATGGAGTGAAAAAGATTTTGTGTGATCGGGGCCTGAACATGCAGGAGGGTGAAAGGAGGGCAAGGAATAGAGTGAATTGGATCGATGTGGTATACCGGGGTTGACGTGCTGTCAGTGGATTGAATCAGGGCATATGAAGCGTCTGGGGTAAACCATGGAAAGCTGTGTAGGTATGTATATTTGCGTGTGTGGACGTATGTATATACATGTGTATGGGGGTGGGTTGGGCCATTTCTTTCGTCTGTTTCCTTGCGCTACCTCGCAAACGCGGGAGACAGCGACAAAAAAAAAAAAAAAATTATATATATATATATATATATATATATATATATATATATATATATATATATATATATATATATATATATATATATATATATATATTGCAGAATGGAAAAAGGTGAGAGCAAATGACGTAGGGAAGCAGTGATGGCTTGCGCAAAAGATACTTGTGGCATGAGAAAGGTAGGAGGTGGGCAGATTAGAAAGGGTAGTGAGTGGTGATATGAAGTAAGATTGTTAGTGAAAGAGAAGAGAGAGTCGTTTGGACGATTTTTGCAAGAAAGTAGTGCGAGTGACTGGGATATGTATAAAAGAAAGCGGCAGGAGGTCAAGAGAAAGGTGGAAAAAGTGAAAAAGAGGGCAAATGAGAGTTGGGATGAGAGAGTATCATTAGATTTTAGAGAGAATAAAAGGATATTTTGGAAGAAGGTAAATAAAGTGCGTAAGAAAAGAGAACAAATGGGAACATCGGTGAAGGGGGATGATGAGGAGGTAATAACAAGTAGTAGTGAATTAAGGAGGTGGAGTGAGTATTTTGAAGGTTTGTTGAATGCGTTTGATGATAGAGTGGCAGATATAGGGTGTTTTGGTCGAGGTGGTGTGCGAAGTGAGGGGGTTAGGGAGAATGGTTTGGTGAACAGAGATGTAGTGAAAGCATTGCGGAAGATGAAAGCCGCCAAGGCGGCGGGTTTGGATGGTATTGCAGTGGAATTTATTAAAAAAGGAGGTGACTCTGTTGTTGACTGGTAAATGTATGTATGGCTAATGGTGAAGTGCCTGAGGATTGGCGGAATGCATGCATAGTGCCATTGTACAAAGGCGAAGAGGTATAAGTTTATTGAGTATTCCTGGAAAATTACATGGGAGGGTAGTGACTGAGAGGGTAAAGGTATGTACAGAGCGTCAGATTGGGGAAGAGGAGTGTGGATTCAGAGGTGGTAGAGGATGTGTGGATCAGGTGTTTGCTATGAAGAATGTATGTGAAAAATACTTAGAAAAACAGATGCATTTGTATGTAGCATTTTTGGATCTCGAGAAGGCATATGATAGAGTTGATAGAGATGCTTTGAAGAAGGTATTATGAGTATATGGTGTGGGAGGTAAGTTGCTGTAAGCAGTGAAAAGTTTTTATCAAGGATGTAAGGCATGTGTACGAGTAGGAAGAGAGGAAAGTAGTTTGTTCCCAGTGAATGTCGGTTTGCGGCAGGGGTGGGTGATGTCTCCGTGGTTGTTTAATCTGTTTATGGATGGGGTTGTTATGGAGGTGAATGCAAAAGTTTTGGAGAGAGGTGCAAGTATGCAGTCTGTTGTGGATGAGAGAGCTTGGTAAGTGAGTCAGTTGTTATTCGCTGATGATTCATCGCTGGTGGATACTTCGGGTGAGAAACTGCATAAGTTGGTGACTGAGTTTGGTAGTTTGGTAGTGTGTGAAAGAAGAAAGCTGAGAGTATATGTGAATAAGAGAAAGGTTATTAGGTACAGTAGGGTTGAGGGACAAGTTAATTGGGAGGTAAGTTTGAATGGAGAAAAACTGGAGGAAGTGAAGTGTTTTAGATATCTGGGAGTGGATTTAGCAGCGGATGGAACCATAGAATCGGAAGTGAGTCACAGGGTGAGAGAGGGGGCGGTAGGTTCTAGAAGAGTTGAAGAATGTGTGGAAGGCGAGAACGTTATCTCGGAAAGCAAAAATGGGTATGTCTGAAGGAATAGTGTTTCCAACAATGTTATATGGTTGCGAGGCATGGGTTATAGATAGAGTTGTGCGGAGGAGGGTGGATGTGTTGGAAATGAAATGTTTAAGGACAATATGTGGTGTGAGGTGGCTTGATCGAGTAAGTAATGAAAGGGTAAGAGAGATGTGTGGTAATAAAAAGAGTGTGGTTGAGAGAGCAGAAGAGGGTGTTTTGAAATGGTTTGGTCACATGGAGAGAATGAGTGAGGAAAGATTGACAAAGGGGATATGAGTGTCAGAGGTGGAGGGAACAAGAAGTGGGAGACCAAATTGGAGGTAGAAGGATGGAGTGAAAAAGAGTATGAGTGATGGGGGCCTGAACATACAGGAGGGTGAAAGGAGTGTAAGGAATAGAGTGAATTGGAACGATGTGGTATACCGGGTTGGACTTGCTGTCATTGGATTGAACCAGGGCATGTGAGGGATCTGAGGTAAACCATGAAAAGTTTTGTGGGGCCTGGATGTGGAAAGGTAGCTGTAGTTTCGGTGCATTACACATGGCAGCTAGAGACTGAGTGTGAACGAATATGGCCTTTGTTGTCTTTTCTTAGCGCTACCTCGCGCGCGAGCGGGGTGGGAGGGAGGAGCCATTTCATGTGTGGCGTGGTGGCGACGAGAATGGATGAAGGCGGTAAGTATGAATATATACATGTGTATATATGTATATGTCTGTGTATATATATGCATTTATACATTGAATTGTGTAGGTATTTATATGTGCGTGTGCGGACGTTTATGTATGTACATGAGTATGTGGGTGGGGTGGACCATTTTTTGGCTTGTTTCCTTGCGCTTCTTCGCTAACGCGGGAAACTGCGAATATATATATATATATATATATATATATATATATATATATATATATATATATATATATATTTATAATTGTTACAGGTAATCTTAACATGAGCAATTCATATACTAAATTAATAATATAAGAAGACTAAGAATGTTTTTTTACTAAATAGAGTTAAAGTGATACTGATAATGCAATTGTAATTCTTCAGAGAATTACCACAATGATTTTGTAAAAGAAAAGAATTAAACTTACCTCTGCATATGTTTTTCTGAAGGGTATCGCCTGGAGAATGACAATATTAAGACTTCCCTAAAATGCGTACGTTTTCTTTCAAACGAATATAAGTATCCATAAAAGAAAACTATTGATTCTTTCATAGCATTCAAGGGTTCCCTTCACTATTGATGGTGAGAATTGATCTGAGATACTGGCTGCTCGTCTTAATCAATAACAGCACGTCATTGGCTTTCAGGTGTCACTTCACTTCTTTGACCTAAGATGCTGTTTTGTTAATGTACACAACATTTCACTCATGCTTTATACACCTTCAGATGAAAGTAAATTACAGAGAATAAGAGACTAAAGTTAGAATCATCGTACGATAGTGTAGCTAGAAATAAAGGCAAATCTCGGGAGATAGTATATGGGACAATCTGGAGTCTGTTTAAGTGCCGTTGTAAGTTGATGCAATCCTCCTCGCTTTTCACTTCCTGTGTTTGTCTATGCGCAAACAATGCAGGGCAACTGGGTTGTAAGTACCCGATGTCTTCGATATGATAGTTGCATGTGGGAATGAAGGTCTTGGAATATGTAGAAATGGTTTCTGTGGTGATAGGAAATGTGCCTTGAGTAGACGAGAAAGTGTGACATGTTTAACTGGGCTTTGTGGCTTTTGATGGATATATGTCTCCAGGGTTTGAGCTTAAGACCGAGTTGGGAGGTTGGTTGTTTAGTGATTGTCAGGTTATTTCAGGGTGTATATGTTTTGTTACTGTTGAATTTGTTGGGAGTGGGGGAATCTGTGTATAGAGGCTGCTTCAGTGTGAGACAGGGGTAGGCTTTTTATTTCTATTTCGTGTTGGCGCTTAGTTTCAGAGTGGTTTGGTTGGAAGGAGTCGAGGACTGCTGCACAGAGCTGAGTGCTGAGCTTGTTGAGGTGTCATTTCATTGGCAGAATCTTCATTTCGCATTGTGTAGGTGTTGAGTGTTTGTGGTCGTTGGACACTATTTTGTGTGGCTTGCATCTCTGTTATACGGTATTTGCTTTTGTGAGGGTGGAGGGCCAGACAGGCGAGGCATAGTATAAGGTGAAGCGGATGAATTCTTTCTGGAGGATGTTGACTTGTTGAGGGATTCTTTTTCTTGTAGAAATCTGATGCCAGTTAGTATTTTGAGCACGTTTAAGTTGTGTGATGCATCTATGTTAATATCATTGAAGTGGGAAGTGAGTCCCATGTGTGTCGTATGTGATTCCTAGGATGGTTGGCGTTTAGTACAATGGGAGTGATTGTCTATTCAGAGTGACTGGAGATTGTGAGTTGGATTCGCGTCAGTCTGGGGTTAAAAGAGTGATTGAAGACTTCTGTGGAGATGCACTTTTTTGTGAGCTATTGTTCCACTTGCGTAATGTGGTGCTACATGTTTAGTGTTGCTAGAATGGTATTAGGGTTTTGTGATGCTGTTGTGAGGTCGTCTGCATATGAGAGGACCTTCATGTTGAGTTTTGTCTGACGTATTGGGAGGCCGTGTAGGAAGAGCAATATTGGAGAGTTGAGAGAAGAACTGCTCCCTGGGGAACTCCCTTGTAGAGTTTAAGCGTTTTAGAGGGAAAGGCAATGTGACGGCCAGCTGCGAAATTGGCCAGCTACTTCTTATCATTTGTGGAGGGAGGTGTTACATTGTTTTTGTATGAGGTTGCTCGGGGTATGTGGCGACTGCTTTGTTGAAGTTTATTGCTACTTGTTCTGCGCGGGAGGGGATTTTTAGTAGGACATGTGTGAGGTCACCATGTAGGTGTGGTGGTAATGTGTTTGGGTTTGAAACTACGCAGTGTGGATGAGAGTGGGATGTTTTACTTATTTGGTGTGGATAATTTTTCCACTGAGTTTGGATACTGAAGATAGAGTTGATATACGGTGGTAAGAGGAGGGGGAGCCGGGTAGTTTTGAGGGTTTTAAGATCGGCATTATGTTGGCAGATTTTCAGATGTTACAGATTTCGTTGTATAGCCAGGAGCAGTTAAAGATATCTGTAAGTGCTTGGAATGCAAATGGTATATAGTTTCTTATGTGAAATTTCGGAATGTTGTCAGGAAAGTTCTTTAAGGTTTAAATCGTACTGCTTGTATCAGCGGTAGTAGAGGTTAGGCAAGTGTTTGTAGATGGACTATGTGTATTTTTTTCATGACTTTCTTGTTTATGGCGGTGGCTAATTTCTGGCTAATTTTTAAGTGGCGTCTCAAGGATATGTTTGTGTTCTTCGGGAGAAGGGACTTAATTGGAAAGGGTCAATAGTGCTTCGTGAGTCAGGGCTGGACTGGTGCGATAAGAGTGGATTTTTTATAATGTGCGCCAGACTCGGTTGCTGTGGCTCTTGTAATTCAATGTGTTGAGGTAGGAGTACAGTTTTCAGTTTGTCATTTAGTGGTTAGTTTAGTGATAGTGAAATTTAGAGTTTGGATTCGTTCTCTGATTCTTATTGATGAGTAGTGTACATGAACTGATATCTTTTCTTTATGAGGTGTGTAACTTGTGGGGAAATTTTTGGATTCTATTTCTTTCTGTGCCTTTGTGGTATGTACTTCTTGTTGCCTTGGTTGGAGATGTTGATGAAGTATGAGAGAGAGCATGATCAAGGGATGGGAAGTTATCCATCGCGAAGTTTTAAAACTTTGTTTCCGTATACTGTGTGAAGGCTTGGCCGGCCAGCCTGCACACAGGTAGTTTGTGTGATTTATTTTCGTGTTTGTACTGATCGGGTGGGTTACATGGAGTGTTAACAGGATCGGCAGGTGATGAAAGGATAGTTCGTGCAGTGTGCTCCAGTTGGTCCTTGTGTGTAGTGCTGGTGAGCATAGTGTGATGTCTGTTGAGATACGTCGGCTTCTTGAGGTGATGGGCTGGGAGTGTGGTGGGCTGGTTGCATAAGTTAAAGATATTGAGGGGTAACGGTAGATTTATTATTAAGGGGTAATTGTGGGTTTAATATTGAGGAGTAAGTGTGGGTTTGATAGTCATTCACCTCGGAAATCATTGGTGTGAGGTTTTAGCCAAGTAGAATGGTAAGCAATGAAACTTCCACAGAGGTACGTTTTGGGCTTGATGATGAAGTTCTGCAACTTGATAATGTATCTTGAGAACATGATGGGGAGACTGGGGGAGGGAGATAATGTATCTTGAGAACATGATGGGGAGACTGGGGGAGGGAGATAATGTATCTTGAGAACATGATGGGGAGACTGGGGGAGGGAGATTGTATATACGTGTTAATCATGTTGTAGTTGGTACTGTGGTTGTAGGATGTTGTCGTCTGCGAGCTGTTGTGTGACACTGGAGACAGGTATGGTTTGGTGGCCGGGTGTAATGAGTCCCCCACTCCCTCCCACACACACACACACACACACACACACTCTCTCTCTCTCTCTCTCTCTCTCTCTCTCTCTCTCTCTCTCTCTCTCTCTCTCTCTCTCTCTCTCATCTTGTTTCTGTCCTGTAGGTACGAGCAGTACACTCAAGGAAATATCAGAAGAACCTTTGGACGAAATATCGCTAGTCATCTGGTCGCCGACTCAGGGACGAAACTAATAGCATTTCAGGAGGATCGCTCCCCAAGATGGACACAGGTAGCCCCATCTTCAGTAAGGAAACCTTCGCTCGCAGGAGGGAGTTCACTTCATATGGATTTAGATTGCTATGGACATAATGAATGACTTGCATTTAGACGATATTTGAAGCGTCACCTGTTTAGGTTAGGTTTATCAGTGACTCAGTCATGAATTATATGAAACCAATACAGCCAGTGTGGACACAGCCTGCTCTCCCTATGTAAGCAATTTTCATGAAAAATATTCTTGCAACGATTCTCAGTTGTTTATCAGGCTATCTTATATAAATACAACGAGCGGGTACTGACGGATGCTGGAGCCTGGTACAGGAGCCAATAAGCGGTTACTGACGGATACTGGAACGCTAAACAGCAGGAAACGAGCTGGTACTTAATGCTGCTGGAACCTGGAACATCAGGCATGGAGCGGATCCTTGCTGTTGCTGGAGCCTGGAACAACAGCCTACAAGTAGGTGCTGACTGCTGCGTTTGATGGAAGTCATAGCAGGTGTCGTAGTCCACCGGGGATCAGCAGCTGAGACTGGATTTAGAATGACAAGTTAGGAAGAGATAGGTAGATAGAGAGAGAGAGAGAGAGAGAGAGAGAGAGAGAGAGAGAGAGAGAGAGAGAGAGAGAGAGAGAGAGAGAGAGAGAGATGAGGGGGTATATGAAATATCATCCTGAGCATAATTAGATAACTGTCAAAAACTATGATGATCCCATTTGAAGCCATTGCGCATGCGTCCGAACGCGAGAGGCTGAGGCCACTGGAGTGTTTGAGCGTTCGAGACAGTCGAGTGCGATGCTCAGTCGAGAACGTTGCTGTCAAGCAGGTGTGTTGTAGAGAGAGTCGCTTAGTGTTTCAACATTCTTTGTGATACCAGTGCCTTTCTGCTCAAACATATGAAATATTTCAGATGCATAAGGATTTAAACTGACTATTCAGTGGATTAAGAGTGGCCTGATTTCCCTAGAACTATACAAGGTAAGATATAACCATTCACTGTTTGGGTTGGGCCACATTGCTAGCAGACGACGCTCCAACGTCAGCTGATCGGAGTGGCAATTAGACCACAGCGGTGGTTGGATGGATCTTCTAGATAACATCAGCTCAGAGTTGGATTCCATTCTGTCAGTTTGTTCAGTAGGAAATTGTTAATCTATTTTCGTTGGGTTTAAAGAGAAGAAATGTCTAAGAGAGCACATTTGTGAGAGTCAATTAGAGGAACTACGCACTAACTGGCAACTTTTATAAGGTCTCCAGATGAGTCATGTTTGGATGGGAATGTCAACCGTACGGGCCTCTAAACATACCACCGAGGTCCGGAAATTCAATATAGGGCTGTAGGACGCGTGTAGTAAAGTGAGCAATAGGTAACGTAAGCAGGGAGTCAGGGCAAGTGACGCAGACAGATCGATAATGCCACACTGCAGCGGCAACGTGTGATCAGGTGACGGCCGCACACCACACACACCACCACCACCTCCAACATTTCGGCCAGGAAACTGCCACTTGCTGGCAGTGTCTAAAGTGTCGCTTCTCAATTTCAACTTTGATAGAAGACACGTGTATTATATCGTACATACTTATACAAACTGTTGAAATGAACTGGGCATCAGGTTATATGTTACTGCAGGTTTAACTACACTACATTGGCAAGTTCCATTGCTGTATGTTCACGCATCGCTGCACACACACACACACACACACACACACACTTCTCAAGTTTTTTTTAACAGGTGTGATGACAGATAGGGCCCACGGGTGTAGAACTGCCTCTCCGTACCATACAGATGATAGATAATGAATGCATGGAAAGGAAGTAATGAAAATCATCAAAATATTACCGGAAGAGAGGGTGGAGTGGTTTGCATTTCGTTGTATTTTGCTAAACAATCATGTTGGTGCTGCAGAATAAGTCATCAGTAAAAACGAGAATGTACAGTGATAACTGAGGGGTTGCAAAAATGGATTAGATGTTTAGATGGAAGAATGATGACAGCAGTAAATAAGGGAAGGTATTCATTATGGAGTAAGTCACTAGTGGAGTGCCACCCACAATGATGCAACGTGTTCTTGCTTTGTTAATGACCTAAGTAAGGTAATAAGATTGCTCATTACGGTAGTAACTTTACTGATATTACGAAAATGATGATACAAACGTGAGAAACTGTAAAACATTGCAAGGTGAGGTAGAGTCTCAAGAAACTTGGAGGGATTAGTAGATACGAAGTTTGATCAGTGTCATGTACTGTGTTATAAGAGGGGATCAAGTCAGCCTGGGCAGAATTATAGGTTATCTCCACAGTTTATATGAATGAAACAGAAAAAATGTCCTGAGTTATCAGTACAAAATGCGTTATGATTTGATAAATACTTCGTAATAAGGTATACGTTATAGAAACATTCAGGTTCCTGAGCTGAAATATGATTAAGAAAAAGTTATATAGTTATATAACACCTAAGATTGAATATGGTGTTTCTTGGTGGATCCTTTTGTTTAAAGAAACATAGACAAATTGGAATGAGTAAAGATGTGGAACTTGAATGGTGTGGGTGATGTTTATGAAGAGAGGGTGAACGTACGAGT
The DNA here is from genome assembly GCF_036320965.1 of Panulirus ornatus. Taxonomy (NCBI): domain Eukaryota; kingdom Metazoa; phylum Arthropoda; class Malacostraca; order Decapoda; family Palinuridae; genus Panulirus; species Panulirus ornatus. The sequence continues at coordinate 30,312,689 of NC_092271.1, read as the reverse complement.
CATCTTCCTTTAATAAAGATGAAGACTGACCGGCTTTCAAGATTCTCGATTGTTTATCGCAATTGTTTTGGGTAAGGGTAGATTTTTCAAAGTTTGTGACGACTGGACTTAGAGATGTAAGTAAAAACATAACATACAAACAGTGAAAAGTGGTTTAAGGAAAAATTCTTTTATCAATATCACCTGTCAGAAGAGGAACTATTAGGTGAAGATTTTGTGTGTGCAGAAGTGAATGTTTGTAACAGGGACTACAACATTGTATGAGTTTAAAGGGCGGGTCAATTGGAGTATTTGCTAACATCCCGTTGGTAGAAGTAGGCAATTTCACACACACACACACACACACACACACACACACACAGAACGCTGCAAGAACCGGCCAATCCCAGCCATGCTGCCCATCATTAGTAATCACGATGTACGGCATATCAACTCCACCTTCGTATTTGTGTAAGATTCTGTAATCACCATCCATGTTTTACACTCCATTATTAACGATCCATAAATCCTTCAATTCCCGAAAGGGGGGGGGGGTGAATACGGCGCTCGAGGGGGGGTGAATACGGCGCTCAGCTTACCCAAGTGTTCATTCTTCCACTGGTTGGTTGGCAGATGAATAAGTGCCACCACCTTCAGCAGGGGTAAAGCACCACAGGTGTGACGGGTCTAGCCAGCCGACGGCTTATAATTCGGCTCAAGTTAACCCATGGATGTCCATGTCCAGGGAGGGTCATGGCGTCCACTGGCATGTTTACCAAATGGCGTCCTAGCTTCGTCTCTTCGATGTATTATCAACTGACTGTTATATTTCTCTCTTGTGTCTCCCCTGAGGATGTGATTGTTACACGAAAGTGCACTTGGGAACTTATCATATTTCATTTTCCCCGTGGACTCATAGGAATATCTTGATCACGCGCAAAATTGTGATCCTTTCCAATATATATATATATATATATATATATATATATATATATATATATATATATATATATATATATATATATGTGTGTGTGTGTGTGTGTGTGTGTGTGTGTGTGTCTGTGTGTGTGTGTGTCTGTGTGTGTGTGGTTTCGGTGCATCATACATGACAACTAGAAACTGATTGTGAACGAATGTGGCCTTTGTTGTCTTTTCCTAACGCTACCTCGCCGGCATGCGGGGGGAGGGGGTTGTCATTTCGTGTGTGGCGGGGTGGCGACGGGAATAGATAAAAGCAGCAAGTATGAATTATGTACATGTGTATATATGTATATGTCTGTGTATGTATATATATGTATACGTTGAAATGTATAGGTATGTATATGTGGGTGTGTGGCGTGTATATATATACATGTGTATGTGGGTGGGTTGCGCCATTCTTTCGTCTGTTTCCTTGTGCTACCTCGCTAACGCGGGAGACTGCGACAAAGTATAATAATAATGATAATGATAATAATAATATATATATATTTTTTTTGTGCTTTGTCGCTGTCTCCCGCGTTTGCGAGGTAGCGCAAGGAAACAGACGAAAGAAATGGCCCAACCCACCCCCATACACATGTATATACATACGTCCACACACGCAAATATACATACCTACACAGCTTTCCATGGTTTACCCCAGACGCTTCACATGCCTTGATTCAATCCACTGACAGCACGTCAACCCCGGTATACCACATCGCTCCAATTCACTCTATTCCTTGCCCTCCTTTCACCCTCCTGCATGTTCAGGCCCCGATCACACAAAATCTTTTTCACTCCATCTTTCCACCTCCAATTTGGTCTCCCTCTTCTCCTCGTTCCCTCCACCTCCGACACATATATCCTCTTGGTCAATCTTTCCTCACTCATTCTCTCCATGTGCCCAAACCATTTCAAAATACCCTCTTCTGCTCTCTCAACTACGCTCTTTTTATTTCCACACATCTCTCTTACCCTTACGTTACTTACTCGATCAAACCACCTCACACCACACATTGTCCTCAAACATCTCATTTCCAGCACATCCATCCTCCTGCACACAACTCTATCCATAGCCCACGCCTCGCAACCATACAACATTGTTTGAACCACTATTCCTTCAAACATACCCATTTTTGCTTTCCGAGATAATGTTCTCGACTTCCACACATTCTTCAAGGCTCCCAGAATTTTCGCCCCCTCCCCCACCCTATGATCCACTTCCGCTTCCATGGTTCCATCCGCTGCCAGATCCACTCCCAGATATCTAAAACACTTCACTTCCTCCAGTTTTTCTCCATTCAAAACTCACCTCCAATTGACTTGACCCTCAACCCTACTGTACCTAATATATATATATATATATATATATATATATATACATATATTAGATATATATATATATACATATATTTTTTTTTTGGTTTTTTTTTTTTTGTGCTTTGTCGCTTGGTCTTCCTTCGCGTTTGCGAGGTAGCGCAAGGGAAACAGACGAAAGAAAATGGCCCTACCCACCCCCATACACATGTATTATACATACGTCCACACACGCAAAAGATACATACCTACACAGCCTTTCATGGTGTACCCCAGACGCTTCACATGCCTTGATGTCAATCTGACAGCACGTCGGACATTAGTCTCCCTCTTCTCCTCGTTCCCTCCACCTCCGACACATATATCCTCTTGGTCAATCTTTCCTCACTCATTCTCTCCATGTGCCCAAACCATTTCAAAACACCCTCTTCTGCTCTCTCAACCACGCTCTTTTTATTTCCACACATCTCTCTTACCCTTACGTTACTTACTCGATCAAACCACCTCACACCACACATTGTCCTCAAACATCTCATTTCCAGCACATCCATCCTCCTGCGCACAACTCTATCCATAGCCCACGCCTCGCAACCATACAACATTGTTGGAACCACTATTCCTTCAAACATACCCATTTTTGCTTTCCGAGATAATGTTCTCGACTTCCACACATTCTTCAAGGCTCCCAGAATTTTCGCCCCCTCCCCCACCCTATGATCCACTTCCGCTTCCATGGTTCCATCCGCTGCCAGATCCACTCCCAGATATCTAAAACACTTCACTTCCTCCAGTTTTTCTCCATTCAAACTCACCTCCCAATTGACTATATATTATATATTTTTTTTTTTTTTTTTTTTTTTTTTGCTTTGTCGCTGTCTTCCGCGTTTGCGAGGTAGCGCAAGGAAACAGACGAAAGAAATGGCCCAACCCACCCCCATACACATGTATATACATACGTCCACACACGCAAATATACATACCTACACAGCTTTCCATGGTGTACCCCAGACGCTTCACATGCCTTGATTCAATCCACTGACAGCACGTCAACCCCGGTATACCACATCGCTCCAATTCACTCTATTCCTTGCCCTCCTTTCACCCTCCTGCATGTTCAGGCCCCGATCACACAAAATCTTTTTCACTCCATCTTTCCACCTCCAATTTGGTCTCCCTCTTCTCCTCGTTCCCTCCACCTCCGACACATATATCCTCTTGGTCAATCTTTCCTCGCTCATTCTCTCCATGTGCCCAAACCATTTCAAAATACCCTCTTCTACTCTCTCAACCACGCTCTTTTTATTTCCACACATCTCTCTTACCCTTACGTTACTTACTCGATCAAACCACCTCACACCACACATTGTCCTCAAACATCTCATTTCCAGCACATCCATCCTCCTGCGCACAACTCTATCCATAGCCCATGCCTCGCAACCATACAACATTGTTGGAACCACTATTCCTTCAAACATACCCATTTTTGCTTTCTGAGATAATGTTCTCGACTTCCACACATTCTTCAAGGCTCCCAGAATTTTCGCCCCCTCTCCCACCCTATGATCCACTTCCGCTTCCATGGTTCCATCCGCTGCCAGATCCACTCCCAGATATCTAAATCACTTCACTTCCTCCAGTTTTTCTCCATTCAAACTCACCTCCCAATTGACTTGACCCTCAACCCTACTGTACCTAATATATATATATATATATATATATATATATATATATATATATATATATATATTTTTTTTTTTTTTTTTTTTTTCTTTGTCGCTGTCTCCCGCGTTTGCGAGGTAGCGCAAGGAAACAGACGAAAGAAATGGCCCAACCCACCCACATACACATGTATATACATACGTCCACACACGCAAATATACATACCTACACAGCTTTCCATGGTTTACCCCAGACGCTTCACATGCCTTGATTCAATCCACTGACAGCACGTCAACCCCGGTATGCCACATCGCTCCAATTCACTCTATTCCTTGCCTTCCTTTCACCCTCCTGCATGTTCAGGCCCCGATCACACAAAATCTTTTTCACCCCATCTTTCCACCTCCAATTTGGTCTCCCTCTTCTCCTCGTTCCCTCCACCTCCGACACATATATCCTCTTGGTCAATCTTTCCTCACTCATTCTCTCCATGTGCCCAAACCATTTCAAAACACCCTCTTCTGCTCTCTCAACCACGCTCTTTTTATTTCCACACATCTCTCTTACCCTTACGTTACTTACTCGATCAAACCACCTCGCACCACACATTGTCCTTAAACATCTCATTTCCAGCACATCCATCCTCCTGCGCACAACTCTATCCATAGTCCACGCCTCGCAACCATACAACATTGTTGGAACCACTATTCCTTCAAACATACCCATTTTTGCTTTCCGAGATAATGTTCTCGACTTCCACACATTCTTCAAGGCTCCCAGAATTTTCGCCCCCTCCCCCACCCTATGATCCACTTCCGCTTCCATGTTTCCATCCGCTGCCAGATCCACTCCCAGATATCTAAAACACTTCACTTCCTCCAGTTTTTCTCCATTCAAACTCACCTCCCAATTGACTTGACCCTCAACCCTACTGTACCTAATAACCTTGCTCTTATTCACATTTACTCTTAACTTTCTTCTTTCACACACTTTACCAAACTCAGTCACCAGCTTCTGCAGTTTCTCACATGAATCAGCCACCAGCGCTGTATCATCAGCGAACAACAACTGACTCACTTCCCAAGCTCTCTCATCCCCAACAGACTTCATACTTGCCCCTCTTTCCAAAACTCTTGCATTCACCTCCCTAACAACCCCATCCATAAACAAATTAAACAACCATGGAGACATCACACACCCCTGCCGCAAAGCTACATTCACTGAGAACCAATCACTTTCCTCTCTTCCTACACGTACACATGCCTTACATCCTCGATAAAAACTTTTCACTGCTTCTAACAACTTGCCTCCCACACCATATATTCTTAATACCTTCCACAGAGCATCTCTATCAACTCTATCATATGCCTTCTCCAGATCCATAAATGCTACATACAAATCCATTTGCTTTTCTAAGTATTTCTCACATACATTCTTCAAAGCAAACACCTGATCCACACATCCTCTACCACTTCTGAAACCACACTGCTCTTCCCCAATCTGATGCTCTGTACATGCCTTCACACTCTCAATCAATACCCTCCCATAAAATTTACCAGGAATACTCAACAAACTTATACCTCTGTAATTTGAGCACTCACTCTTATCCCCTTTGCCTTTGTACAACGGCACTATGCACGCATTCCGCCAATCCTCAGGCACCTCACCATGAGTCATACATACATTAAATAACCTTACCAACCAGTCAATAATACAGTCACCCCCATTTTTAATAAATTCCACTGCAATACCATCCAAACCTGCTGCTTTGCCGGCTTTCATTTTCCGCAAAGCATTCAATACCTCTTCTCTGTTTACCAAATCATTTTCCCTAACCCTCTCACTTTGCACACCACCTCGACCAAAACACCCTATATCTGCCACTCTATCATCAAACACATTCAACAAACCTTCAAAATACTCACTCCATCTCCTTCTCACATCACCACTACTTGTTATCACCTCCCCATTAGCGCCCTTCACTGAAGTTCCCATTTGCTCCCTTGTCTTACGCACTTTATTTACCTCCTTCCAGAACATCTTTTTATTCTCCCTAAAATTTAATGATACTCTCTCACCCCAACTCTCATTTGCCCTCTTTTTCACCTCTTGCACCTTTCTCTTGACCTCCTGTCTCTTTCTTTTATACATCTCCTACTCAACTGCATTTTTTCCCTGCAAAAATCGTCCAAATGCCTCTCTCTTCTCTTTCACTAATAATCTTACTTCTTCATCCCACCACTCACTACCCTTTCTAATCAATCCACCTCCCACTCTTCTCATGCCACAAGCATCTTTTGCGCAATCCATCACTGATTCCCTAAATACATCCCATTCCTCCCCCACTCCCCTTCCATTGTTCTCACCTTTTTCCATTCTATACTCAGTCTCTCGTGGTACTTCCTCACACAAGTCTCCTTCCCAAGCTCACTTACTCTCACCACCCTCTTCACCCCAACATTCACGTTCATATATATATATGTATATGTGTGTGTGTGTGTATATGTGCGTGTGTATGTGTATGTATATATATATATATATATATATATATATATATATATATATATATATATATATATATATATATATATATATATGTATATATATATATATATATATATACATGCCTTCACACTCTCAATCAATACCCTCCCATAAAATTTACCAGGAATACTCAACAAACTTATACTTCTGTAATTTGAGCACTCACTCTTATCCCCTTTGCCTTTGTACAACGGCATATATGTATATATATATTATCCCTGGGGATAGGGGTGAAAGAATACTTCCCACACATTCCTCGCGTGTCGTAGAAGGCGACTAGAGGGGACGGGAGCGGGGGGCCAGAAATCCTCCCCTCCTTGTATTTTTTAACTTTCTAAAATGGGAAACAGAAGAAGGAGTCACGCGGGGAGTGCTCATTCTCCTCGAAGACTCAGACTGGGGTGTCTAAATGTGTGTGGATGTAACCAAGATGTGAAAAAAGGAGAGATAGGTAGTATGTTTGAGGAAAGGAACCTGGATGTTTTGGCTCTGAGTGAAACGAAGCTCAAGGGTAAAGGGGAAGAGTGGTTTTGAATGTCTTGGGAGTAAAGTCAGGGGTTAATGAGAGGACAAGAGCAAGGGAAGGAGTAGCAGTACTCCTGAAACAGGAGTTGTGGGAGTATGTGATAGAATGTAAGAAAGTAAATTCTCGATTAATATGGGTAAAACTGAAAGTTGATGGAGAGAGATGGGTGATTATTAGTGCATATGCACCTGGGCATGAGAAGAAAGATCATGAGAGGCAAGTGTTTTGGTTAGGTAACCAGTTCCAACATGTATATAGATTAGCTAAGTTTACTTGAGGTAGAAGGAATGGCTTCAGATGAAGCAGACCCCATGTGTACCCTGGATGCTGGTTACTCTACTTGTGGACGTTGCCACTAGCAGGAGAGAAGACCTTCCCTTAGCTCCTCAGTGACTACGTGACAGTCACCACTGCCTTCCTCCTCGTGTACGGCAGAAAGTAAGTAATCAGCAAGTTACTGAAGCAGTTCTACAATAAACATCATCATTATAACATTCTCCACTCTCTCATTCCACCATTCATGCCGACATTTACTAAACATTTCGCCCTAATGTTCATTCAAGGGGACACCTTTTCATCCGTATCATCCATAAAATGAAGCAGTTCTGGGGATCCTACGGTGACACCTGGGTTGCACAACCACGTCAGCTGATGGGACCCACACTATCATTACCATACAGATACACGGCTGATAGAGGAAGGTAACATAATGCCCTTGATGTGTGTGTGTGTGTGTGTGTGTGTGTGTGTGTGTGTGTGTGTGTGTTGCTACTCTCCATGGTAGTCATTATGACGGGGCAGCGGACATGAAAGAATTTTACTGCGTTGGTCACAGTAGCTCAGCCCAGGAAGGTGAAATGTCCGAGATGGTGGAGTGTTAGAGATGGTGAAGGGTGGGTGTTAGGGGGTTTGGTGCCTGGGTGGGGCCCCAGGCGTGTCGGGTGGGGAGCGTGTGTGTGGGAAGATGATGAGGAATCACAAGGGTTATGAAAGCGTAGATAAAACTCGGTGCCAATAACACAGAAGATAACGAACCAGATAAGACTCTCATATTACAAGGCTTGACCCTCACACCAAACAAGGCTTGACCCACACACCAAACAAGGCTTGACCCACACACCAAACAAGGCTTAACCCACACACCAAACAAGGCTTGACCCACACACCAAACAATGCTTGACCCACACACCAAACAAGGCTTGACCCTCACACCAAGCAAGGCTTGACCCACACAAACAAGGCTTGACCCACACAACAAATAAGGCTTGACCCACACAACAAACAAGGCTTGACCCACACAACAAACAAGGCTTAACCCACAAAACAAACAAGGCTTGACCCACACAACAAACAAGGCTTGACCCTCACAAACAATGCTTGACCCTCACACCAAACAAGGCTTGACCCACACAACAAACAAGGCTTGACCCACTTAACAAACAAGGCTTGACCCACACAACAAACAAGGCTTGACCCACACAACAAACAAGGCTTGACCCACACAACAAACAAGGCTTGACCCACACAAACAAGGCTTGACCCTCACACCAAACAAGGCTTGACCCACACAACAAACAAGGCTTGACCCACACAACAAACAAGGCTTGACCCACACAACAAAGAAGGCTTGACCCTCACACCAAACAAGGCTTAACCCACACAACAAACAAGGCTTGACCCTCACACCAAACAAGGCTTGACCCACACAAACAAGGCTTGACCCTCACACCAAACAAGGCTTGACCCACACAACAAACAAGGCTTGACCCACACAACAAACAAGGCTTGACCTACACAACAAGCAAGGCTTGACCCACACAACAAACAAGGCTTGACCCTCACACCAAACAAGGCTTGACCCACACAAACAAGGCTTGACCCTCACACCAAACAAGGCTTGACCCACGCAACAAACAAGGCTTGACCCACACAACAAACAAGGCTTGACCCACACAACAAACAAGGCTTGACCCTCACACCAAACAAGGCTTGACCTACACAAACAAGGCTTGACCCTCACACCAAACAAGGCTTGACCCACGCAACAAACAAGGCTTGACCCACACAACAAACAAGGCTTGACCCACACAAACAAGGCTTGACCCTCACACCAAACAAGGCTTGACCCTCACACCAAACAAGGCTTGACCCACACAACAAACAAGGCTTAACCCACACAACAAACAAGGCTTGACCCTCACACCAAAAAAGGCTTGACCCACACGAACAAGGCTTGATCCTCACACCAAACAAGGCTTGACCCACACAACAAACAAGGCTTGACCCACACAACAAACAAGGCTTGACCCACACAACAAACAAGGCTTGACCCACACAAACAAGGCTTGACCCTCACACCAAACAAGGCTTGACCCTCACACCAAACAAGGCTTGACCCACACAAACAAGGCTTGACCCTCACACCAAACAAGGCTTGACCCACACAAATAAGGCTTGACCCTCACACCAAACAAGGCTTGACCCACACAACAAACAAGGCTTGACCCACACAACAAACAAGGCTTGACCCACACAACAAACAAGGCTTGACCCACACAACAAACAAGGCTTGACCCACACATCAAACAAGGCTTGACCCACACAACAAACAAGGCTTGACCCACACAACAAACAAGGCTTGACCCACACAACAAACAAGGTTTGACCCACACAACAAACAAGGCTTGACCCTCACACCAAACAAGGCTTGACCCTCACACCAAACAAGGCTTGACCCACACAACAAACAAGGCTTGACCCACACATCAAACAAGGCTTGACCCACACAACAAACAAGGCTTGACCCTCACACCAAACAAGGCTTGACCCACACAAACAAGGCTTGACCCTCACACCAAACAAGGCTTGACCCACACAGCAAACAAGGCTTGACCCACACAACAAACAAGGCTTGACCCACACAACAAGCAAGGCTTGACCCACACAACAAACAAGGCTTGACCCACACAAACAAGGCTTGATCCTCACACCAAACAAGGCTTGACCCACACAACAAACAAGGCTTGACCCACCCAACAAACAAGGCTTGACCCACACAACAAACAAGGCTTGACCCACACAACAAACAAGGCTTGACCCTCACACCAAACAAGGCTTGACCCTCACACCAAACAAGGCTTGACCCGTACAACAAACAAGGCTTGACCCACACATCAAACAAGGCTTGACCCACACAACAAACAAGGCTTGACCCTCACACCAAACAAGGCTTGACCCACACAACAAACAAGGCTTGACCCTCACACCAAACAAGGCTTGACCCTCACACCAAACAAGGCTTGACCCACACAACAAACAAGGCTTGACCCACACATCAAACAAGGCTTGACCCACACAACAAACAAGGCTTGACCCACACAACAAACAAGGCTTGACCCACACAACAAACAAGGCTTGACCCGTACAACAAACAAGGCTTGACCCACACAACAAATAAGGCTTGACCCTCACACCAAGCAAGGCTTGACCCTCACACCAAACAAGGCTTGACCCTCACACCAAACAAGGCTTGACCCACACAACAAACAAGGCTTGACCCACACATCAAACAAGGCTTGACCCACACAACAAACAAGGCTTGACCCACACAACAAACAAGGCTTGACCCACACAACAAACAAGGCTTGACCCGCACAACAAACAAGGCTTGACCCACACAACAAATAAGGCTTGACCCTCACACCAAGCAAGGCTTGACCCTCACACCAAACAAGAACAAAAAGGAAAAAAAGAAACTTTGCTTCGAACACTCTGTAGGTTCGGGTACCTTCCGGAGAGGCGAGAATTACGCCTGGTGAACGTTATGATTACTCGTATCCCTATCTACTCACATCTATCCTCGCATCTCTCCTCCTGAACACGTATACTGAAGCTACAGAGGATATACAATAGGGCTCTACGAGCCCTCACAAACAAGTACCTTTATGTGGAAATCACCGAGCAGGAACTTGGTCGACTAAGGATTAAACCAATACGATGATAAAGCAGTACAAGAACTCTGGGAAGAGCTGCCACCACGAACTGTCATAATCATAAAATCTGTATATGTTTTCAAATGCATATAGAGAAAACCTTTTTTGATAGTGTGGACAAAGAGTGTATGGGTGGGGCAGGTGGAAGCAAGAACAGAGCGCACAGTGGGTGCGGTACGTGGACATAGGCGGGTGACAGGCTTCTTTATTCTTGAACAGCAAATCATGTAACGCATATTGGACGAATTCGCCGGAAAGACATCCAGCCGTTCCATCTGGCTAAAATCAATACTTTCAGAGGAACTCCACCAGTCATCTTACAGCTGGGTGTTTACCAATCGTCACACGAAGGTAATGACCAGTGTCTTGACCTGTCCTGAGATCATCTCTCCAGAGACCTCTCGCATGCAGGAGAAGCACGCTAACCACACGGGACGGTAGACATGCACACACTGCACTTCTCCCACAGTGACTGTGGTTTTCAGACTTGAACCGTAAAACAGACATTTTGTGATCATATGATCATCCTTGTGGTTGGTCGATGTAATGTACTAAAGACAATTAATGTGATGTCTTATTATCCGCTTCTGTGAATTGCCTTCATATCTAGTTTGACTGCAGTGTCTGTGACAAATATCAGTATTCAGATTTCAGGGGTGACATTTCAGATTTCTTTTACATCCTACAGTATATAATCATTAACTGTTAAGACTTTAACGAATCAGGTAACTTCTGTGTCAGCCGACGTCACTATTTATCGATAGTTTTCGTCCTATCAGTCAAGGTGTCAAAAGTAAGTGTATTCTTATCATGGTATTATGATTGATCGGTAGCTGGGTATTTCCTATATTTCTGAAGACTTGAGTGAAGCAGTACCTTAGCAGGCGTCTTGGATGGGGTAGGGTGGAATTGTGGATAAAACCGTCCATGTTTTACTCTCGACATTTGTGTAAGTGATGACCCGACCTAGGTTACTTCACTGGTCTCCATCTTGTCTATGTATATAGTTGGTGGTCCAGGTAGGAGTATTGGCTCAGCCATAATATGGTGAGCTTCAAGGTTGAGGTCCGGGCCGCTACCATGCCTACAGGACAGTACAATATACATCGGTATATTGACATCATCTCATGTTAAGTGACTGAGAAAGTTATTGCAGAGGTTTAGCTACGCCTCTAACCTCCACCCTCTTCCACCGGGGAGCGTGACTGTGGATAACCAGAGGCTGGCGTGGAGCAGCGCCTCTCTCGCTTTATAGGTCAGTAGGTGGTCTGCCCTATTTCCTGATCCTGCTAGTTCTATTCTTACTTGAAAGTTGCACCTGATGTCCTCTGTATTAGTTAAAGTTACTCTAGTTTTTGTTACTATGAACACTTGTGTCTTACTTACAGCATTGCCAGTAATGGTAATAAAAACCAGAACCACAAGTATAACAAACACAATCAGGTAAGACCAAAGCCAGTAGGAGCAGGAAGCATGACAGACACACCACTACTTTATATATGAAAAATGACATGTGATGTGAGTATTGCTGTGTGATGTGAGTATTGCTGTGTGATGTGAGTATTGCTGTGTGATGTGAGTATTGCTGTGTGATGTGAGTATTGCTGTGTGATGTGAGTATTGCTGTGTGATGTGAGTATTGCTGTGTGATGTGAGTATTGCTGTGTGATGTGAGTATTGCAGTGTGACGTGAGTATTGCTGTGTGATGTGAGTATTGCTGTGTGATGTGTGTATTGCTGTGTGATGTGAGTATTGCTGTGTGATGTGAGTATTGCTGTGTGATGTGAGTATTGCTGTGTGATGTGTGTATTGCTGTGTGATGTGTGTATTGCTATGTGATGTGAGTAAATTGCTGTGTGATGTGAGTATTGCTGTGTGATGTGTGTATTGCTGTGTGATGTGAGTATTGCTGTGTGATGTGTGTATTGCTGTGTGATGTGAGTATTGCAGTGTGATGTGAGTATTGCTGTGTGATGTGAGTATTGCTGTGTGATGTGTGTATTGCTGTGTGATGTGAGTATTGCTGTGTGATGTGAGTATTGCTGTGTGATGTGAGTATTGCTGTGTGATGTGTGTATTGCTGTGTGATGTGAGTATTGCTGTGTGATGTGAGTATTGCTGTGTGATGTGAGTATTGCTGTGTGATGTGAGTATTGCAGTGTGATGTGAGTATTGCTGTGTGATGTGAGCATTGCTGTGTGATGTGAGCATTGCTGTGTGATGTGAGTATTGCTGTGTGATGTGAGTATTGCTGTGTGATGTGAGTATTGCTGTGTGATGTGAGCATTGCTGTGTGATGTGAGTATTGCTGTGTGATGTGAGTATTGCTGTGTGATGTGAGAATTGCTGTGTGATGTGAGTATTGCTGTGTGATGTGAGTATTGCTGTGTGATGTGAGTATTGCTGTGCGATGTGAGTATTGCTGTGTGATGTGAGTATTGCTGTGTGATGTGAGTATTGCTGTGTGATGTGAGTATTGCTGTGTGATGTGAGCATTGCTGTGTGATGTGAGTATTGCTGTGTGATGTGAGTATTGCTGTGTGATGTGAGTATTGCAGTGTGATGTGAGTATTGCTGTGTGATGTGAGCATTGCTGTGTGATGTGAGTATTGCTGTGTGATGTGAGTATTGCTGTGTGATGTGAGTATTGCTGTGTGATGTGAGTATTGCTGTGTGATGTGAGCATTGCTGTGTGATGTGAGCATTGCTGTGTGATGTGAGCATTGCTGTGTGATGTGAGTATTGCTGTGTGATGTGAGTATTGCTGTGTGATGTGAGTATTGCTGTGCGATGTGAGTATTGCTGTGTGATGTGAGTATTGCTGTGTGATGTGAGTATTGCTGTGTGATGTGAGCATTGCTGTGTGATGTGAGTATTGCTGTGTGATGTGAGTATTGCTGTGTGATGTGAGCATTGCTGTGTGATGTGAGTATTGCTGTGTGATGTGAGCATTGCTGTGTGATGTGAGTATTGCTGTGTGATGTGAGCATTGCTGTGTGATGTGAGTATTGCTGTGTGATGTGAGTATTGCTGTGTGATGTGAGCATTGCTGTGTGATGTGTGTATTGCTGTGTGATGTGAGCATTGCTGTGTGATGTGAGTATTGCTGTGTGATGTGAGTATTGCTGTGTGATGTGAGTATTGCTGTGTGATGTGAGCATTGCTGTGTGATGTGAGAATTACTGTGTGATGTGTGTATTGCTGTGTGATGTGAGTATTGCTGTGTGATGTGTGTATTGCTGTGTGATGTGAGTATTGCTGTGTGATGTGTGTATTGCTGTGTGATGTGAGCATTGCTGTGTGATGTGAGTATTGCTGTGTGATGTGAGTATTCCTGTGTGATGTGAGCATTGCTCTGTGATGTGTGTATTGCTGTGTGATGTGAGTATTACTGTGTGATGTGTGTATTGCTGTGTGATGTGAGTATTGCTGTGTGATATGAGTATTGCTGTGTGATGTGAGTATTGCTGTGTGATGTGTGTATTGCTGTGTGATGTGAGTATTGCTGTGTGATGTGTGTATTGCTGTGTGATGTGAGTATTGCTGTGTGATGTGAGTATTGCTGTGTGATGTGAGTATTGCTGTGTGATGTGTGTATTGCTGTGTGATGTGAGTATTGCTGTGTGATGTGTCTGTTGCTGTGTGATGTGAGTATTGCTGTGTGATGTGAGCATTGCTGTGTGATGTGAGTATTGCTGTGTGATGTGAGCATTGCTGTGTGATGTGAGTATTGCTGTGTGATGTGAGTATTGCTGTGTGATGTGAGTATTGCTGTGTGATGTGAGTATTGCTATGTGATGTGAGTATTGCTGTGTGATGTGAGTATTGCTGTGTGATGTGAGTATTGCTGTGTGATGTGAGCATTGCTGTGTGATGTGAGTATTGCTGTGTGATGTGAGCATTGCTGTGTGATGTGAGTATTGCTGTGTGATGTGTGTATTGCTGTGTGATGTGAGCATTGCTGTGTGATGTGTGTATTGCTGTGTGATGTGAGTATTGCTGTGTGATGTGTGTATTGCTGTGTGATGTGAGTATTGCTGTGTGATGTGTGTATTGCTGTGTGATGTGAGTATTGCTGTGTGATGTGTGTATTGCTGTGTGATGTGAGTATTGCTGTGTGATGTGAGTATTGCTGTGTGATGTGAGTATTGCTGTGTGATGTGTGTATTGCTGTGTGATGTGAGTATTGCTGTGTGATGTGTCTATTGCTGTGTGATGTATGTATTGCTGTGTGATGTGTGTATTGCAGTGTGATGTGAGCATTGATGTGTGATGGATGTATTGCTGTGTGATGTGTGTATTGCAGTGTGATGTGAGCATTGATGTGTGATGGATGTATTGCTGTGTGATATGAGCATTGCTGTGCGATATGTGTTATGATGCGTGTTTGGTGTTATGTGATGTGTTATGATGTGTGTGTAGTGTTGTGTGATGTGTTATGATGTGTGTGTGTCTGGTGTTGTGTGATTTATTGTGATGCGTGATGTATACCGGAGGCACACATGTTCATTATGGAGGAAGATGTGTAGAGAATTCTTGTTGTCGAGCTGAGTATTCCACTGTGGTGAACACACACCTATCCTCCTCCACATATACTGTGGTGTACACACACCATTCCTTCCTCCGCCCGCCTGTACTGTGGTGTACACACACATATCCTCTCCCCCCTGTACTGTGGTGTACACGCATCGTATCCTTCCCACCTGCACTGTGGTGTGTGTACACACACCGTTTCCTCCCCCCGCCTATAATGTGGTGTAAACACACTGTATACTCCCCCAGCCTGTACTGTGGTGTATATACATCGTATCCTCCCTCCCCAGACTCTACTGTGACGCACACGCAGCGTATCCTCCCTCCCCAGACTCTACTGTGACGTACACGCAGCGTATCCTCCCTCCCCAGACTCTACTGTGACGCACTCGCAGCGCATCCTCCCTCCCCAGACTCTACTGTGACGCACACGCAGCGTATCCTCCCTCCCCAGACTCTACTGTGACGCACGCATATCACATCCTACCGACTCTACAGTAGATGCATGGCATTACCTGAGGAGTGTAGCAGGTGTGAGAGAAGCGTCCTGCCCACACTGTCCCTGAAGGCTCGTCACACTTGGCGAGCTTCCCTGCTTGTGTCACGCACCTCCTGCTCCTCTCCCTCACCAAACACCCACCCACTCTGATTATATCTTCAACATTCCAATATGCGTTTTCTTATAATCTGGTCATCACGTCATGCGTGCGTTCTGTTATCATCTGGTCATCACGTCATGCGTGCGTTCTGTTATCATCTGGTCATCACGTCATGCGTGCGTTCTGTTATCATCTGGTGATGATAAAGTATACCCTTCGAGATAGTAGTGTTTGCTAATTTGAATGCCTGATCATGTATTCTGAGCCCAGTTTATGTAGAAATCCAAAGAAACTTATCTTTACCATTTTGATTTTTTATACCTATTTCGTGGTGGAAATGCAAACAAATCATGAACATGACGAAGGAAATCTGGTGCAGTTAGTGAGGAAAGAATCACTTACAATTTGACTGTGCATCTTGGAGCCTTTAACAAATTTTAGGGTCATAAGGATAGCAAATAATTCAGTTTAGTGTGTGGATGCTCAGGTAATGATCGTGACTCCCTGTAAGGGCCATGAGTGCGTGTTACATGACCAACACTGGGTTATTGTAGGGACGTATCTGTATCTGTATCTGTGATTTCTGGAAGATTATGTTTGCTGGTGATGGCGTTGATGTGATACCGGGCGACATTACTGACTCAACGTCAGTTTAGTCTGTGATCTGAGCAAGGAATTTATGGGAGAGGAAGGGGAGGGGGAGCGTAATATTATAGGGGGTGAATGATTCTATGGTCATGACATGGTGTCTGGTTTTCCTTTGAAATATGTGAATGTCTCAGCTCTCACCGACCTTATCCATGAGTTTCTGATGTCTTTCACGATCACAAAACAGCTTCGAAAGGACCTAGTTGTCTGTTGTTTGAATTCCATTTTATTCATAGGGTTATTGTAACATATGACCTACCAGATTCTTGCTCAGAGGGTCACTCTAAAGCGGTGGCCTTTGATCTTTACGAATCAATGCCAGAAAGCCCACTGCAAGTCCCATCTGGTTAGGTCATACTCCTTGGGCAATTCTGTTCATTCGCTCGAAAGATTTCATGTCGAGTAACAAGAGGGAGTGAAAACTGAATACAGTAAAGTACGGTTTATTGGTTGGCTGTCGGTAAACCATAAGAGATGGATATTATCAGATGTATACTGAGTTTTCTCTTGTGCACAAAGATGAAATCATCCTCTAAGGTGAGAAATGACATTTTCCGTCAACATGAAGAATTACTGGAAGTGAAGTATCCTCTGGGAAGCAAGACCATTTGAAACCTTTGTGAGGACTAGCAAGAGGACAATCCTCATCTTCTTCCCAGAGTTTTATTTGAAGAGTGCCGGGTGGGGTTTATAGGAGTGTGGGGGCTGTGTGTTAGATGATGGGGGACTGTGTGTGGGGGGAGGCGGCTATGTGGAAGATGTTTGTTGTGATGAGTACTGTGAAGGGCTACAGAAAGATGTGTCGGAGGGTAGAATTCTGAGGAAATGTAGAGAAATTTGAGTTGCGGGAGGGAGTGAGGTTGGTGTTGCGGGAGGGAGTGAGGTTGGTGTTGCGGGAGGGAGTGAAGTTGGTGTTGCGGGAGGGAGTGAAGTTGGCGTTGCGGGAGGGAGTGAGGCTGGTGGTGCAGTGTAAAGTGTGGATTGGCCAGCAGATGGAGTAGGTGGCTTGGGCAGCGCGTGGTTGCATCACCGTCACCTTGAGCCGCTAGACTGGTGATGACGGGACATGACTGAAGGGGCTGGACATGCTGACGGGTGAGTCTGGATCTGCTTCAGGCAGGTGGCCTCATGTGGGTCAGCAACATCATTATTTTCCAGCATTTTGCGACATTTTTTTGTTGGTAGCGAGAGATAATTTATCCTGGATCGTGTGATGTGTCTCCATATCAAAGATACTTTTGATTTAAATCTTCCGTGGCCACAACCAGGGTACGATAATGGCCTCTGGAAAGTGAGTAGCCCATCTCAAGACTGACAGTTGTATGACATTTTCTCTAATTTGACAAGTTTTATCTATTTTCAGTTTAGTTTTTAGATGATATGAACACTTGGTGTGATGTTTGTAACTCTCTATAACCTGTGGTTTTTATACGTACGATCTGTTGTGAGCAGAGGAGGTAGCTACTTTAGTGTAGGAGGAACAGAAGGATGTTGTAAGCAGAGGAGGTAGTGACCTTAGTGTAGGAGGAACAGAAGGATGTTGTGAGCAGCGGTTAGTGACCGCTGACTTAGTGCTGGAGGAACAGAAGAATATGATGCATCCTTTGCTGCTGCTGCTGCTGTTGCCACATTCTGGTGAAAGTTGTTTATACTGAAGCGTGAACAACCCACAGCCACTAACATTCCATGCATTGATCTCTGAGATTACACTTGATAATAGATAAAGTCATGTATGTAAAGTTGATGTTAAATCATGTATGTAAAGCTGATGATAAAGTCATGTATGTAAAGCTGAGCGACAATTATTTTGCATCTCCAAAGAGTCACGTTTACTACCACTTGGGAGCACATGTGTTAGTAGCACGTTAGTACGTGTTGGACACTCTGACAGATATAGTACATGTTGAAGATGTATTACTTGATGTTACAAATGTGAGCCATCTGGTGTTGCAGATGTTGGCTTCCTGGTGTTGCTGATATTGTTTATACGTTATTAATCATTCCTGAGTTGTATATTGTTAACACCTTTCACCTTAGATTGTTACTTTCCACTTGAAATAAATCTACTTCTAATATTTACCCCTCATATCCTTTATCTCTACATCTTCCTTGTTATTTGTTTTCATCATTAAGTTGAATGTCTTATGATGTAACATTCACTGTTAGGTTTGTTGTATGAACAGTAATATTTATGGTAAATTAGAATAAACATCTGTAATGATTGATTTATGGTAGTTAGAGTAATGCCTCCGTCCATCATGTCCCCCACACCAGAGAAATACACCCACCACACTCATGGTTGTGCCTGACGCCTCATGTCATACCACATCTCACAAGTTGTCTACTGAATGAACGTATAAAGATGTTATAACCATCACTAAGTAAGCGAGTGTTGCATTGCAGTACGTGGTGGTGTGGGGAGAACCTGACAGTATGTGGTGGTGTAGGAAGAACCTGTCAGAACGTGGTGGTGTGGGGAGAACCTGACTACGTGGTGGTGTGGGAAGAACCTGTCAGTACGTGGTGGTGTGGGGAGAACCTGACTACGTGGTGGTGTGGGAAGAACCTGTCAGTACGTGGTGGTGTGGGAAGAAATTGTCAGTAGAGGCTGGGGACGCTCTCCACGTTTAATAGCTTCACTCACCATGTTGTGCAGGTAACAGGCCGAGCATTGTGGTGTGCAGCCTGTAGCTGGGGCGCTGACTCATGGTTGATGTATATTGTTCAGTTATGTTAAGATGATATGTATAACGTAAGCCTCGTGAGGTGTGCTGCACCGTATAATGGAAGTGCGACTGGCTGTTTTCTGGTGTTGTGCGCCACATTCCTGATCCCTCACAGTCGTGACCGTTGCACATGAGTCATGGTTTCTGCATTTTCATCATCATTAGTTCAGATTTTCCATTGTTATTTCACATCTCTTGTCTCCGTTGTCCTGTTCACTAGTTCATTCTATTATTTTATGTCATCTTTGATATCTCGTCTTTCTCACATGCGGCAGCCTCTCCCTCCTGACCCACAAATCCGCCCTCCCCCTCTCCACCCTCAGGTTCACCTTCCCTCCCTCCCTGCTCACATGCACCCAACCCTTCCTCACCACAGCCTAGCTGCTCTTCCTCACCACAGCCTAGCTGCTCTTCTGCTCACATGCACCCAACCCTTCCTCACCACAGCCTAACTGCTCTTCCTCACCACAGCCTAACTGCTCTTCCTCACCACAGCCTAACTGCTCTTCCTCACCACAGCCTCGCTGCTCTTCTGCTCGGCATCGTCTCTCTCTCTCTCTCTCTCTCTCTCTCTCTCTCTCTCTCTCTCTCTCTCTCTCTCTCTCTCTCTCTCTCTCTCTCTCTCTCTCCTTCCCTCCCTCCCTCCCTCCCTCCCTCCCTCCCCAACAACATGACCCTCCCTCCCAGCCCGCTCACGCTCGCCTTCTTGGCTTGGGTTTCCCAAATAAGTAGAACAAGATATTTGCATCTCACAGTACAGCTGGATGGCTTTCTTGAGGTAGAGTATCTCTGTAGAACTACTTTTCTTATCAAAGTTAATACCAATGTTCCCTGATGGTAAAGCTGGGTTAAATGCCAATGTTCAGTAGAATTTTGATTTATATTTTTCCCAGAGCCTTGTGAGTTCCCCATATGAGTGTGTTGTTGTAATTGAAATAGGAAAAGTTTTCTGTCGCAGTTGCTATTGTTGCGTTCTGTCTCAGGAACACTGAAATGAGTTTCTGTTCCTCCCGAGCTGTCAAATTTTCCGTCTTACCTGCGGAGGACTGAGTTTCCCCGTGTTAAAGTTCCGCTCCTTCCCTCTGCTAACATATAAAATTAGACGTCTTACAACGGAGTTGTTCATCGTTGTAGATCAGCCAGTCCCTCAGTGCTCCTCCTGCAGGCTTGTTACTGAGAATCTTTATAGACCTTTTTCATCGTCTATTTATGGCGATAACGCGGGAAAAGGCGATGAGGTGTGTGTGTGTGTGTGTGTGTGTGTGTGTGTGTGTGTGTGTGTTATCAGAAAATATAATGTTCAGATGTAACCTAATCTAAAATCTTTTACCCTTGCGTCGTTTCCCGCACAAGCAAGGTTGCGCCAGCAACAGACGAAGAAAAGGCCTCGCATCCATTGTCTGACTGTCCTGTGTAATGCACCGAAAACGCAACCCCATATCCAGAACCAATCCCCACACACCTTCACAATTTATCCCGCGCACGCCTTTTACCTTCTTGCATGTTTAGGCCCCAGCCACTCAAAACATTTATCACTTCTTCCTTCCATGTCCAGTTTGGTCTCCCCCTTCTTCTTCTCTCCAGTCTCGGACAAAAGTCCACATCAAGGCCGGGTCTTAACAGAAATATAGAAAGGATTATGAAAAGGAAAAAGAAGAGACAAGGGAAAGTAGTTATGAATTTTGAAGGAAGTAAAAAACCTGTGTGTAAGATGTACCTGATAATAGTGATTGAGAAAGACATGAAAGGGTAGAGAGTACCAAAGCTTAGAGTTGTAGGGAAAGAAACAGTTATCAAAACGGCCCTCCGCTGAGTTGTCAACGGCCTCACAGTGATCATGTGACGCATCAGCTTGCTAAGTATCGCGTGGTCTAGCTACTGGTGGGTGTGCATAAGCAGCCAAATCTCGGGGGCAATGTATATATATATATATATATATATATATATATATATATATATATATATATATATATATATATATATATATATTTTTGCCGCTGTCTCCCGCGTTTGCGAGGTAGCGCAAGGAAACAGACGAAAGAAATGGCCCAACCCACCCCCATACACATGTATATACATACGTCCACACACGCAAATATACATACCTACACAGCTTTCCATGGTTTACCCCAGACGCTTCACATGCCCTGATTCAATCCACTGACAGCACGTCAACCCCGGTATACCACATCGATCCAATTCACTCTATTCCTTGCCCTCCTTTTACCCTCCTGCATGTTCAGGCCCCGATCACACAAAATCTTTTTCACTCCATCTTTCTACCTCCAATTTGGTCTCCCACTTCTCCTCGTTTCCACCACCTCCGACACATATATCCTCTTGGTCAATCTTTCCTCACTCATTCTCTCCATGTGCCCAAACCATTTCAAAACACCTTCTTCTGCTCTCTCAACCACGCTCTTTTTATTTCCACACATCTCTCTTACCCTTACGTTACTTACTCGATCAAACCACCTCACACCACACATTGTCCTCAAACATCTCATTTCCAGCACATCCATCCTCCTGCACACAACTCTATCCATAGCCCACGCCTCGCAACCATACAACATTGTTGGAACCACTATTCCTTCAAACATACCCATTTTTGCTTTCCGAGATAATGTTCTCGACTTCCACACATTCTTCAAGGCTCCCAGAATTTTCGCCCCCTCCCCACCCTATGATCCACTTCCGCTTCCATGGTTCCATCCGCTGCCAGATCCACTCCCAGATATCTAAAACACTTTACTTCCTCCAGTTTTTCTCCATTCAAACTTACCTCCCAATTGACTTGACCCTCAACCCTACTGTACATAATAACCTTGCTCTTATTCATATATATATATATATTTATATATCTTTCTTTCTTTCAAACTATTCACCATTTCCCGCATTAGCAAGGTAGCGTTAAGAACAGAGGACTGGACCTCTGAGGGAATATCCTCACCTGGCCCCCTTCTCTGTTCCTTCTCTTGCAAAGTTAAAAAAAAAAACAAGAGGGGAGGATTTCCATCCCCCCGCTCCCTCCCCTTTTAGTCGCCTTCTACGACACGCAGGGAATGCGTGGGAAGTATTCTTTCTCCCCTATCCCCAGGGATAATATATATATATATATATATATATATATATATATATATATATATATATATATATATATATATATATGTATATATATATATATATATATATATATATATATATATATATATATATATATATATATATATATATATATGGAATCGGAAGTGAAGCATAGGGTGGGGAGGGGGCGAAAATCCTGGGAGCCTTGAAGAATGTGTGGAAGTCGAGAACATTATCTTCGAAAGCAAAAATGGCTATGTTTGAAGGAATAGTGGTTCCAACAATGTTGTATGGTTGCGAGGCGTGGGCTATGGATAGAGTTGTGCGCAGGAGGGTGGATGTGCTGGAAATGAGATGTTTGAGGAGAATATGTGGTGTGACGTGTTTTGATCGAGTAAGTAATGTAAGTGTAAGAGAGATGTGTGGAAATAAAAAGAGTGTGGTTGAGAGAGCAGAAGAGGGTGTTTTGAAATGGTTTGGGCACATGGAGAGAATGAGTGAGGAAAGATTGACCTAGGGGGTATATGTGTCGGAGGTGGAGGGAACGAGGAGAAGTGGGAGACCAAATTGGAGGTGGAAAGATGGAGTGAAAAAGATTTTGAGTGATCGGGGCCTGAACATGGAGGAGGGTGAAATGCGGGCAAGGAATAGAGTGAATTGGATCGATGTGGTATACCGGGGTCGACGTGCTGTCAGTGGATTGAATCAGGGCATGTGAAGCGTCTGGGGTAAACCATGGAAAGTTGTGTGGGGCCTGGATGTGGAAAGGGAGCTGTGGTTTCGGGCATTATTGCATGACAGCTAGAAACTGAGTGTGAACGAATGGGGCATGTGTATATGTATGTGTTTGTGTGTGTATATATATGTGTACATTGAGATGTATGGGTATGTATATTTGCGTGTGTGGACGTGTATGTATATACATGTGTATGGGGGTGGGTTGGGCCATTTCTTTCGTCTGTTTCCTTGCGCTACCTCGCAAACGCGGGAGACAGCGACAAAGCAAAATAATAATGATATTATATATATATATATATATATATATATATATATATATATATATATATATATATATATATATATATATTCTTTTCTTTTAAACTTTTAAACTTTCGCCATTTCCCGCATTAGCGAGGTAGCGTTAGGAACAGAGGACTGGGCCTTTTTTGGAATATCCTCACCTGGCCCCCTCTGTTCCTTCTTTTGGAAAAAAAAAAAAAAAAAAAAAAAAAAAAAAAAAAAAAACGAGAGGGGAGGATTTCCAGCCCCCCGCTCCCTCCCCCTTTTAGTCGCCTTCTACGACACGCAGGGAATACATGGGAAGTATTCTTAATCCCCTATCCCCAGTATATATATATACACACACACACACACACACACACACACACACAAAGGCAAAGGGGATAAAGGTGAGTGTTCAAATTACAGAGGCATAAGTGTGTTGAGTATTCCTGGGAAATTATATGGGAGGGTATTGATTGAGAGGGTGAAGGCATGTACAGAGCATCAGATTGGGGAAGAGCAGTGTGGTTTCAGAAGTGGTAGAGGATGTGTGGATCAGGTGTTTGCTTTGAAAAATGTATGTGAGAAATACTTAGAAAAGCAAATGGATTTGTATGTAGCATTTATGGATCTGCAAAAGGCACATGATAGAGATGCATTGTGGAAGGTTTTAAGAGTATATGGTGTGGGAGGTAAGTTGTTAGAAGCAGTGAAAAGTTTTCACCAAGGATTTAAAGCGTGTAAACAAGTAGGAAGAGAGGAAAGTGACTGTTTCCCAGTGATTGTCGGTTTGCGGCAGGAATGTGTGATGTCTCCATGGTTGTTTGATTTGTCTATGGATGGGGTTGTTATGGAGGTGAATGCAAGAGTTTTGGAGAGAGAAACAAGTATGCAGTCTGTTGTGGATGAGAGGGCCTGGGAAGTGAGTCACTTGTTCGCTGATGATACAACGTTAGTGGCTGATTCGGGTTAGAAACTGCAGAGGTTGGTGACTGAGCTTGGTAAAGTGTGTGAAAGGAAAAACTTGAGAGTAAATGTGAATAAGGGCAAGATTATTATGTTCAGTAGGGTTGAGGGACAAGTTAATGGGGAGGTAAGTTTGAATGGAAGAAAGACTGGAAGTGAAGTGTTTTAGATATCTGGGAGTGGGTTTGGCAGCGGATATAACCATGGAAGCGGAAGTGAGTCACAGGGTGGGGGAGGAGGCGAAGGTCCTGGGAGCGTTGAAACATGTGTAGAAGGCGAGAACGTTATCTCGGAGAGCAAAAATGGGTATGTTTGAAGGAATAGTGGTTCCAACAATGTTATATGGATGCGAGGGATGGGCTATAGATAGGGTTGTACGGAGGAGGGTGGTGTGTTGGAAATGAAATGTTTGAGGACAATTTGTGGTGTGAGGTGGTTTCATCGAGTAAGTAATGAAAGGGTAACAGAAATGTGTGGTAATAAAAAGAGTGTGGCTGAGAGAACAGAAGAGGGTGTGTTGAAATAGTTTGGACACATAGAGAAAATGAGTGATGAAAGACTGACAAAGAAGATATATGTGTCAGAGGTGGAGGGAACAAGGAGAAGCGGGAGACCAAATTGGAGGTGGAAGGATGGAGTGAAAAGATTTTGAGCGATAGGGGCCTGAACATACGGGAGGGGGGGGGGGGGGTAAAAGGAGTGCAAGGAATAGAGTGAATTGGAACAATGTGGTATACCTGGGTGGACGTGCTGTCAGTGGATTGAACCAGGGCATGTGAAGCGTATGGTGTATACCATGAAAAGGTCTGTGGGGCCTGGATGTGGAAAGGGAGCTGTGGTTTCGGTGCATTACACATGACAGCTAGAGACTGAGGGTGAACGAATGCGACCTTTTTGTCAGTTCCTGGCGCTACCTCGCTGGAGGAGGAGGAGGAGGGGGGGATGCTATTTCGTGTGTGGCGGGGTGGCGACGAGAATGGATGAAAGCAGCAAGTATGAATATGTACATGTGTATATATGTATATGTCTGTGTATGTATATGTATGTATACGTTGAAATGTACATTTATGTATATGTGCGTGTGTGGGCGTTTATTCATATACATGTGTATGTGTGTGGGTTGGGCTATTCCTCGTCTGTTTCCTTGCGCTACCTCGTTAACGAGGGAGACAGCGATTAAGTATGATAATGATAAAAAAAGAAAGAAAAATATATAATGTATCAGTATAAATGAGAGAGAGAGAGAGAGAGAGAGAGAGAGAGAGAGAGAGAGAGAGAGAGAGAGAGAGAGAGAGACTTAATGCTTGACTGGTTGATGTTGGTGGTGGATGTCACTCAACCACTTGGTTGTTAAGGTTGCCACACTTGCTGATGAATGCTGCTGGATCAGGAGGGAAGCAAGGCGACGTCACCGGTTATCCTGACGTGGAAGCTAAGCCCGTCAGTGGCTGGAGTCACCCAACGAACGTTTCCGCCAGATGATAAGGAACCATGTGGGTGCGGTATGACCGATAACAAGAAGTCTCCTTTCTTGAGGATTTCCTTATCATAACTGAACTCCCTGAGGTGTGCCTCTCCCCGCCGCCGCTCAGGACACCTAATGGTGCCATACTTCTTACATGACTGCACAGTCACGGTCAGCCGGGAGTTGTGCCTTCATTGGTTCGAATCCTTGTCAAGGCATATAATTCATACTTGCTACTTTTATTCATTTCCGTCGCCTCCCCGCTACACAGGAAATGACAACCCCCTTACCCCGCACGCACGCGAGGTAGCGCTAGGAAAAGACAACAAAGGCCACATTCGTTCAAACTCAGTCTCTAGCTGTCATGTATAATGCACCGAAACCACCCTCCCGAACACCGCCAACCCGAACACTGCAAGACCCGAACACCACCATCCCGAACACTGCCAGACCCGAACACCACCATCCCGAACACCGCCAACCCGAACACCACCATCCCGAACACCACCAACCCGAACACCACCGTCCCGAACACTGCCAGACCCGAACACCACCATCCCGAACACCGCCAACCTGAACACCACCATCCCGAACATTGCCAGACCCGAACACCACCAACCCGAACACCACCAACCCGAACACCACCATCTCGAACACTGTCAGACCCGAACACCACCATCTGGTAACGCTTGTATATGAATGGCGTCTTAGCTGCGTCTCTTCCTTGTATATCATCTAACTGGTGAACGTCTTCCATCTCATTCTTTATCTCCCCGACGATGTGATCATTACACGAAAGTGCACTTGGGAACTTATCATGTTTCATTTCCCTAGTGGTTATCACGCGCACCACTGTGACCTATTGCAATATATATATATATATATATATATATATATATATATATATATATATATATATATATATATATATATATATATATGAAGTCTGTTGGGAATGAGAGAGCTTGGGAAGTGAGTCAGTTGTTGTTCGCTGATGATACAGCGCTGGTGGCTGATTCATGTAAGAAACTGCAGAAGCTGGTGACTGAGTTTGGTAAAGTGTGTGAAAGAAGAAAGTTAAGAGTAAATGTGAATAAGAGCAAGGTTATTAGGTACAGTAGGGTTGAGGGTCAAGTCAATTGGGAGGTGAGTTTGAATGGAGAAAAACTGGAGGAAGTGAAGTGTTTTAGATATCTGGGAGTGGATCTGGCAGCGGATGGAACCATGGAAGCGGAAGTGGATCATAGGGTGGGGAAGGGGGCGAAAATTCTGGGAGCCTTGAAGAATGTGTGGAAGTCGAGAACATTATCTCGGAAAGCAAAAATGGGTATGTTTGAAGGAATAGTGGTTCCAACAATGTTGTATGGTTGCGAGGCGTGGACTATGGATAGAGTTGTGCGCAGGAGGATGGGTGTGCTGGAAATGAGATGTTTGAGGACAATGTGTGGTGTGAGGTGGTTTGATCGAGTAAGTAACGTAAGGGTAAGAGAGATGTGTGGAAATAAAAAGAGCGTGGTTGAGAGAGCAGAAGAGGGTGTTTTGAAATGGTTTGGTCACATGGAGAGAATGAGTGAGGAAAGATTGACCAAGAGGATATATGTGTCGGAGGTGGAGGGAACGAGGAGAAGAGGGAGACCAAATTGGAGGTGGAAGGATGGAGTGAAAAAGATTTTGTGTGATCGGGGCCTGAACATGCAGGAGGGTGAAAGGAGGGCAAGGAATAGAGTGAATTGGAGCGATGTGGTATACCGGGGTTGACGTGCTGTCAGTGGATTGAATCAAGGCATGTGAAGCGTCTGGGGTAAACCATGGAAAGCTGTGTAGGTATGTATATTTGCGTGTGTGTGGACGTATGTATATACATGTGTATGGGGTGGGTTGGGCCATTTCTTTCGTCTGTTTCCTTGCGCTACCTCGCAAACGCGGGAGACAGCGACAAAGCAAGAAAAAAAAAAATATATAAAACAAGTGGATTTGTATGGAGCATTTATGGATCTGGAGAAGGCATATGATAGAGTTGATAGAGATGCTCTGTGGAAGGTATTAAGAATATATGGTGTGGGAGGCAAGTTGTTAGAAGCAGTGAAAAGTTTTTATCGAGGATGTAAGGCATGTGTACGTGTAGGAAGAGAGGAAAGTGATTGGTTCTCAGTGAATGTAGGTTTGCGGCAGGGGTGTGTGATGTCTTCATGGTTGTTTAATTTGTTTATGGATGGGGTTGTTAGGGAGGTGAATGCAAGAGTTTTGGAAAGAGGGGCAAGTATGCAGTCTGTTGTGGATGAGAGAGCTTGGGAAGTGAGTCAGTTGTTCGCTGATGATACAGCGCTGGTGGCTGATTCATGTAAGAAACTGCAGAAGCTGGTGAATGAGTTTGGTAAAGTGTGTGAAAGAAGAAAGGTAAGAGTAAATGTGAATAAGAGCAAGGTTATTAGGTACAGTAGGGTTGAGGGTCAAGTCAATTGGGAGGTAAGTTTGAATTGAGAAAAGCTGGAGGAAGTGAAGTGTTTTAGATATCTGGGAGTGGATCTGGCAGCGGATGGAACCATGGAAGCGGAAGTGAATCATAGGGTGGGGGAGGGGGCGAAAATTCTGGGAGCCTTGAAGAATGTGTGGAAGTCGAGAACATTATCTCGGAAAGCAAAAATGGGTATGTTTGAAGGAATAGTGGTTCCAACAATGTTGTATGGTTGCGAGGCGTGGGCTATGGATAGAGTTGTGCGCAGGAGGGTGGATGTGCTGGAAATGAGATGTTTGAGGACAATATGTGGTGTGAGGTGGTTTGATCGAGTAAGTAATGTAAGGGTGAGAGAGATGTGTGGAAATAAAAAGAGTGTGGTTGAGAGAGCAGAAGAGGGTGTTTTGAAATGGTTTGGTCACATGGAGAGAATGAGTGAGGAAAGATTGACCAAGAGGATATATGTGTCAGAGGTGGAGGGAACGAGGAGAAGTGGGAGACCAAATTGGAGGTGGAGAGATGGAGTGAAAAAGATTTTGTGTGATCGGGGCCTGAACATGCAGGAGGGTAAAAGGCGTGCAAGGAATAGAGTGAATTGGAACGATGTGGTATACCGGGGTCGACGTGCTGTCAGTGGATTGAACCAGGGCATGTGAAGCGTCTGGGGTAAACCATGCAAAGAGTGTGGGGCCTGGATGTGGAAAGGGAGCTGTGGTTTCGGTGCATTATTGCATGACAGCTAGAGACTGAGTGTGAACGAATGGGGCCTTTGGTGTTGTTCCTAGCGCTACCTCGCACACATGAGGGGGGAGGGGGCTGTTATTCCATGTGTGGCGAGGTGGCGATGGGAACAAATAAAGGCAGACAGTGTGAATTATGTACATGTGTATATATGTATGTGTCTGTGTGTGTATATATATATGTGTACATTGAGATGTATAGGTATGTATATTGTGCGTGTGTGGACATGTATGTATATACATGTGTATGTTGGCGGGTTGGGCCATTCTTTCGTCTGTTTCCTTGCGCTACCTCGCTAACGCGGGAGACAGCGACAAAGCAAAATAAATAAATAAATAAATATATATATATATATATATATATATATATATATATATATATATATATATATATATATATATATATATATATATGTTTGTAATGTATATGATGTATCAGGAATATCTGTGTGAGAGATACTTGGAAATCTACATCGTACCTAACCTCTCGCCTGATGGCATGCATGCATGTGTGGCTGATGTCATTCGTGTGGCTGATGAGGTATGTCTCGGTTTACCTCACTTGACCAGTTTTAGTGAGTGGTAAAGTTACGGTGAGAACACTGATGATGAGGACCTAGTACTGACGCATGTTGACATATCTCTGTATCAGTAAATGTTTGTATGTTGTTGGTTGCACTGGCTGTCGTCAACTGCTTGCTTAATAGTTGTTCATTATTGCAAAATGAATGGAGAATTAGAATGCTGACACGATTGATGCAACAGACGACGCATGCGCGGGAGGATGGAGGAGCGAGGGAGAACCTAAGGGTGTGGAGAGACTGCTGGTGCAGACATCGACCCACTGGTGGCGCCACAAGTCTTAGAGTTTCCTGGACCTGAACCCACAGACTCCCACCCTAGGGTCGGCTCCTCACAGTCTGGGGTTCCTGCCGTCTCCATCGGGCTGACTGGCTCACAAAGAAATTCATTCCACAAGATATACAAGAACTCCTACCTGTCAGTTTTGTTTCATTGTAAGATAGCCCAGCTACTGCCTTGGGTCTTGTTCTCAACGAGAGATAAATGTTTGTAGCCGCTGTACTGCCGCGGGAATGAATGTAGCGCACTTGCGAAGTGTGGATTTTACGGTAGACACGCCATGCCATGCCATGTACTGTTGCTTCATCTTTACATTGTCTCTGACACAGAACTTCCCGTAAGACTTATCGTCATCGTGATGGGCAGGAATTTTACCAGCAGGATGACCTGGTTATCTGGTGGTGATGATAGTCATTTATTCTTATATCGTCCCTCATATCTGAATATTGCTGAAGGTATCACTGATATTTCTGTAGGTTTTGTGCGCATCTTTAACTGGATTCTTACCATAATTCTCTCGTAATGTGATAACTCAGTTACTCTCATCTTCACCATTTACGTAGATGCCGTGACGCACACCTGGTACATGTATCCACCTCTGTTTATAAATTCATTCACAATGATTAGCTGATGTATGTTTCTGTGATTGTTGGACTGAAACAAGTGCTTATCTGGAGACAATGTCTTCACAATCTGATCGGAACTATGCCTCCGGTCGAGGAGGAACTGAGTGGTTCCCGGGGCTCCCGTGTCCGTCGTTGAATTCCATATATATATATATATATATATATATATATATATTTTTTTTTTTTTTCATACTTTGTCGCTGTCTCCCGCGTTTGCGAGGTAGCGCAAGGAAACAGACGAAAGAAATGGCCCAACCCCCCCCCCCCCCCATACACATGTACATACGTCCACACACGCAAATATACATACCTACACAGCCTTCCATGGTTTACCCTAGACGCTTCACATGCCTTGATTCAATCCACTGACAGCACGTCAACCCCTGTATACCACATCGCTCCAATTCACTCTATTCCTTGCCCTCCTTTCACCCTCCTGCATGTTCAGGCCCCGATCACACAAAATCTTTTTCACTCCATCTTTCCACCTCCAATTTGGTCTCCCTCTTCTCCTCGTTCCCTCCACCTCCGACACATATATCCTCTTGGTCAATCTTTCCTCACTCATTCTCTCCATGTGCCCAAACCATTTCAAAACACCCTCTTCTGCTCTCTCAACCACGCTCTTTTTATTTCCACACATCTCTCTTACCCTTACGTTACTTACTCGATCAAACCACCTCACACCACACATTGTCCTCAAACATCTCATTTCCAGCACATCCATCCTCCTGCGCACATCTCTATCCATAGCCCACGCCTCGCAACCATACAACATTGTTGGAACCACTATTCCTTCAAACATACCCATAATATATATATATATTATCCCTGGGGATAGGGGAGAAAGGATACTTCCCACGTATTCCCTGCGTGTTATAAAAGGCGAATAAAATGGGGGGGGGGGGGGGTTGGAAATCCTCCCCTCTCGGTTTTGATTTTCCAGAGGGAACATAGAAGGGGGCCAA